>NC_060063.1:24275398-24575398 GCF_020283565.1 Trifolium pratense | reverse complement strand
GTAATGAATGAACCTACTGCCGCTGCTGTTGCTTATGGCCTTGACAAGAGAACAAACTGTGTTGAAAAGCGAAATATCTTTGTCTTTGATCTCGGTGGTGGGACTTTTGATGTGTCTCTACTAACGATTAAAGATAACAACTTCCGAGTTAAAGCAACTGCAGGAAACACTCACCTTGGTGGAGAGGACTTTGATAATAGAATGGTTAACTACTTTGTACAAGAGTTCAAGAGAAAGAACAAATTAGACATAAGTGGAAATGCAAAAGCGTTGAGGAGGTTGCGAATAGCTTGCGAGAGGGCTAAAAGATCACTTTCGTTCCTTGTTGTCTCCACAATTGAGTTAGATTCTCTATTTGAAGGCATAGATTTTTGTTCGTCGATCAATCGTGCCAAGTTTGAGGAAATTAATATGGATCTATTCAATGAATGTATGAAGTGCGTTGATAGTTGTCTTACAGATGCTAACATGGACAAGAGTAATGTAGATGATGTCGTCCTTGTTGGTGGGTCTTCTAGGATTCCTAAAGTACAACAGCTATTACAGGACTTTTTTAAGGGGAAGGAGTTGTGCAAGAGCATTAACCCTGATGAGGCCGTAGCTTATGGGGCAGCTGTTCAGGCTGCTTTGTTGAGTGAAGATGTTAAGAATGTTCCTAAGTTGGTGCTGCAGGATGTTACACCTTTGTCTCTAGGTAGGGAAACAATTGGAGATATCATGAGTGTGGTGATTCCTAGGAACACTTCCATTCCCGTCAAGAAGACCGGAACATTTTGTACAGTTGAAGATAACCAATCATATTCTTTGATCAAGGTTTATGAGGGTGAGAGGACAAGAGCTAGTGACAACAATTTGCTTGGTTCTTTTACTCTTTCTGGTCATACCCTGGCTCCTCGCGGCCACCCTTACGATGTTTGTTTCGCTATTGATGAAAATGGTGTTTTGACAGTTTCTGCTACTGAAAAATCCACCGGAAAAATGAATGAGATTACAATAACCAATTACAAAGAAAGGATGTCAGCTGAAGAAATAAAAAAGTTAATTAAAGAAGCTGAGAATTACCATATTGAAGACAAGAAATTCCTAAGGAAGGCCAAAGCAGTGAATGCATTGGATGAATACATTTACAAAATGAAAGATTCTTTAAAGAAAAAGGATAGTTTAAAGCTTTCATCACAAGAAATCAGGAAGATTGAATCTGCAATTGTTGCGGCCACAAATTTGTTTGATAACCAGAATGTTGAAATAGATGTTCTGGAGAATTATCTAATTGGGCTTAAGAGTAGGATGGACCACATTATTATGGCTATGGTTATAGATTGAATCTGCAATTGTTGTGGCCACAAATTTGCTTAGTGAGAATAACCAGCAGGTTGAAGCAGATATTCTGGAGGATCTACTAAAAGGGCTTTAGAGTAGGATGGTACAAATTATAGTTAAAACTATTTCATTTTGTTTATTTTTTCTGAATTAAGTTAAGTAAGTTTAGCCGGCATTATCTAATAGTAGTTAAGTAAGTTTTTGATAAAGTTTAGAGAGGATATGTTACTAAAATTGTTACTGTCATTTAGCTATATAAACTATGCATCAACTTGCTGAGTCTGTTTCCATTGCAGTTATTTTAGATTGTATTTTATTAGTTTAGAAAGCAAACCAAACATGAAAGGTGTCTTACTTTAGTCTTCTCATGTTTAGAGCAGTTAATTTAAAACAAGTGTGTTTTTACTCTACTTAGATTTGATTACATTGTTATCATGTATCTTTTTACTTTTGATTAATGAAATGAATTGAGTTTCCTTTTGTCAACAAAAAAAAAACATAAGTATTTCAACACACTCTCTTTTATTGATTGAAATTCATATGGCAGTATTTCAACACAAGTATGTAAAATAGTTGTATATCGGTAACCTAGAAGAACTCATTATATTGTCATGTAAATCCTTTTTATAACTAAAATTCAAAAATAACCATAAAATGTTTGATTATAATTGAACGTCGATATAAGGCTAGTTTTACACCGACAATAAATATTCCTTTTCTAATTGAAAAGAAGAGATTAAAGGAATACATGGTCAGTGTAAGTGTAGTGGTGATATTACACTGGCAACCAAAAGAAACGGTTATGTACTTTCCTCCTATAAGTCATCTTCTCCTGCATAATTACTACAATTTCAAACATGTTATAGCCTTTAAGATCACAGAGGATTATATGATTCCGCCTTGTGGTTTTTGGCATTAGATCTATGGTTGAGGAGTTCTTAATCGGTGTCGGTGATGACCTCGCGATAATGACAACAAAATGGGGTGGTAGTGGGAATTATTGAAGGAATAATTCAAGTCTAAGAAGTTAGTTACAATGTTAGTTAGTTTGTTACTTGTGTTGTAAGTAACTACCTATTGAGTTAGTTAGAATAACCATAGTTAGTTAGATTGAATGTGTATATAAGCACATTAGTCATTGTAATTTTCAACACAATCTCATAACCTTGATCAATAATAATTCTCCCTTTACTCTCTCAATTTCCCTCATTCTTTTCATAGTTAATCCCCTTCATTCTCTTTATCAAGTTCTGACAGGAATTAGGCAAACATACCCTTAGTGATGATGAAGGAAACAAAAAGGGAGGCTTTTATTTTTGAATTTAATTTATATGCACCGTTAGTGTAAAATTATTTTACACATGCGTTCAATAATATATTAACACATCATGTATGGTATTTAAAAACACATGATGTGTCATGTTCATTAAATGATGTGGCAAGACATCATTGGATGCATGTATAAAGAATTCTTACACTGACGGTGTACAACAATTAAACTCTTTATTTTTTTCATTTGAGGGAAAGGGAAACAATAATTTAAAAAAAAAATATATAAAAATTTTACTAGCAAAATTGTAACATCGGACCAACCGACTCTAGTTGATTTTTAAAAATAAAGTGTCGGATCTTTTACACTATAGCGTTGGCCTAAACTACAACATTTTCGTTCTACAACAACACGAAATGTAAAATAATAGTTGTCGTAGGCAGCAACAACGATTTTTCGGCTGTGGTGAAATGAGGCGTTGTCTTATTTTATAGAGATTATTTTAAAGACTAAAATATTTTTATTTTATTTTTTTTTGTAAAATTAAGCTATAAGCTATTTGATTGCTGAAAAGTTAGTTGATAGCTGATAAACTATCTTTTAGTTGATAGCTGAAAAGTTAGTAGAATGAAATTAAAGTATTTGGGAAATTTAACTTTTGTAATCAGAAAATGATATAAAAGTACATGGTTCGTGGGTAGTTATTTTTGTGAGTGGGTAGCTTTTTATTAAAAAAAATAAAGAAATTAAAATAATAAGGTTAAAATTGGAATAAAAGTAAAAAATTATAAGCTTAAACGCTATTTAAAATAACATTTGAAAAAAAAGCTATAAGCTAGTTAAAAATTACAATGTTTGAAGTATTTAATTGTAAAAATCAGATAATTTGTCCTCTCTCTCCACCCTCAACCTCTCTCTTCATAGTCTCATCTCTCCCACCGCCGCAACAACAACCACCGTACATCATATATTTTTTTTCATCTCTTTTTCTTTCTATGAATATTTGGGTAAAGTTTCAATTTTTTGTTTTTTGGATTTCTTTGTATTCGTTTGTTGGATGAGATTCGGTTAATTTTTCTTTAATTTTTGGATATTTCTAGTGATGAAGAATGATGAATGAAAGAGAAAGAATGTTTATTTTAATTTAAGAATCAATATCTAAAAAATCCTTGCACGAGAAACTTTCCTTAAAATTAAAGAATTAAGCACTGCCATGTATACTCCCTCCGGCAGTAAACAAAATATAAGGATCGATTACTTAGCTTAAAAATATAGCTAAGTACCTTGCAATAAAGTTGCTCTAATTAAGGGGACTAAAATCAAACAATTGTGAAACATGAGAGGTCAAAATTTGATTTAATCAACCAAATAAAAATTCATAATGAATTTGATCTACTAAAAAATTGGAGATTTGACTAAACAATTTCAGTTGTATTAAACCATTTTTGAGATTGGACAAATTGGTTGCAATGAATTAGACAAAAATTAAAATTTTTATCCCAACTAAGTTATAGGACAATTTTTTGTCTCAAATAAAAATTCTCAAAAATACCAAATAATGTTTCAATTCATCGATTAAACATTATACAAGAAAAAAATTTATTAACCCTTAAGTTTCAAGAGAAATGAGACTACAACAGTCCTCAATTCGACTACGAGGAAAATTAAGTTCTCCCAAACTTTTACCTTAAATATTTATGATGTACGGAGTGTTTTTTTTACATACAAAAACAACAATATTCATTTATTCAAATTGGTAGATTGCATCAATCAAAATCATTACAAATTCAATGCAAAAAAAAAAATCATTAGATATTCAAAATCGCTAAAAACTTAAAAGGATGAATCTGCGAACAAGCTCACAACATTCGAGTTAATAGCATAAAACTGCTTTATATTTAAGCCTACAATTGATATGACGAAATACAAATGTCCGGTGTAGTCATATCCCCGGATCTACGTTGAAGATGCTTGAATCATTGAATCTGGATCGAAGCAAATCTGCAAATCTGAACAAAAGCTACACCGTACTAAGACGGCACTCAAAACAAACATCTTCCATGATGAGACTCAAAACAAACATGCGAAAATGACTAATATGTCCTTGAATTCATTCGAGACGTGAGCAAAACTTAGATTGGAGAAGAATATGGTCTGTGGGTTATGTTTATTGGAACTCTGTTTCTATTTATTTTTGTTTCGAATTGAAAAATTTATGATGTACGGAGTATTATTCTTTATAGTATTTACATTTTAGAAATCAAATGCAGCTTCGAGCATATTACACAAACTTAAATTGTATTGTTAAATTCAATAAGTAAATAAAAGGGTTTTCACTTGACCAAAAAAATATTTTTATAAAAAATAAAAAAAATAAATAAAAGGGTTTTCAGTAGTTTCATTTGGCTTAATTGCATATTTGGTCCCTTATATTTATTTTAGGTTTCAATTTAGTCAATTACGTTTAAAAAGTTTCAAGTCCTTTTAGTCAAATTTTTGTTTAAATCGTCTACGTGACTAATGAATTTGCGCATGCGGACAACTTAGGAGGGTGCTATACGAAAATTTAAGAAATTAGCTCAAAGTTTAAAGAAAAATTAACTCAAAATTTAACGAAAATGATGAACTCAATAACATAAGGACCAACTTGAAACTTTTCGAACGTAAGGGACCAAATTAAATTTAATTGCTTAAAAACAAGTAAATACATTTGATTAATTTGGAAGGGAATTTTCGTCTGGCTGAATGTGGATTTTATCCCCTATGAAGTTTGTTGGCAGCACTTTATATCCTTTGGTGCTTTGGTGAAGAATAAGTCTTATGCAAAAGCTCGACATGTAATTTGGTTGGCAACCACATGGAGCTTGTGGCGAGCCCGTAATAATATAATGTTTAGAGGAGATGTCATTAACTTGCAATCCTTAGTGAATCAAATTATTTATATCTCCTGGTTTTGGTTTGTTGGTAGAATAGCTTCTAAGTCTTCTCTTGTATTTTCAGATTGGTGTAAAGATCCATTATCTTGCATTTTTAGCATCTAATGGCTTCTTTTAGAATTGTAAGGGTTGGGTACCCCTTGTACTCCTTATAATTCATTCTTTGCTTATCAAAAAAAAAAACTAGTTGACGGTGATTTGTCCTCTAAAATAAATGGTCTTTGATCACCCAATAATTTTATTTTTGGTCAAGAACCACCCAATAATGTTTTTATTCCCAAAAATTTAGGATATATTCTGTAAAAAAAATTGCGAAATTAAAATAAGAGGTGACTAAGTAAGGAAATTTTAAAAACGAAAATGCTATTTAGTAAAAAAAGTTTTAAGTAAAAAATAGAAAAATCGTATGTGGCATCATTTAACACTTATAAATCATAACCACTATCTCCTATGTATGGTTAGTCATTCTTTTTTCTTTTATTGGTCAATAAATCCTCTTTTAAAAATGTGTAAGAATTGCAGGACCAAGTGTGGGATATTAAAAATATATTTTCTTCTATTTCTTTTAAATTATTTTCGTATCTAGCGATATATTTATTCCTTAAAAAAAACATATATATTTATAAAAACTATATAATATAACAATTTCTTTTGTCTTATATATTTACATCTTACTTAGCTCAAAGTCATTTTTTATTCAATACCAATTTTGCTAACGTGTGCAAACTTTTTTATATGCATATATTATGACTATAAATAGATGTCTCATGCAAAACATTGAACCATCAAGAACTTGAAAGTTTTCATATAGATAATAGATTGATAAAATATACAAGATACACATAGAAAGGAATTATGGAAATAAGCATGGTAAAAAAAGTTGTTGCGGTAATGCTAATGATTATGTTAATTGCAACACAAATTGAATGCAATACTCAATCTAAAGAGTATGAACCAAATAAGCTGCCTCCAACACTTTGTGAGGCAAAGTGTGACATAGATTGTGCAAAACACATAAGAGATTATACAGCTTGTGTCAAAAAATGTGTAAGAGCTTGCTATGGTGTTCCACCTTCTGTTAAAACAAAAACACTGCCCTAGTCCTTCCATCAAAGAATGGTATGCATGTATTTATTTTCTTTTCGTATTTTATTTATAAAGATCTATTTTTTATAGTTTTTAAAATGATTTTTAAAATATTTTATATTTTTAGAATTTTTTTAAAAGTTTTAAATGAAAAATTGGTTTAAATATAGTTTCATTTTTTTGACAATAAATATAGTTTCACATTTTGTCAAAAAAAAATATATAGTTTCTCATAAAAAATCATTTCAAGTGCTTCATCTTTTTGCTACAAAATTTTTTGGATGGTAAAGTCTCAAAAGAAATGTTTTAAATGTGAAGTTTTTTTTAAAAAAAAAATGATTTTTATTATGTTTTAAATGATTTTTTTTTTGGATGGTAAAGTCTCAAAAGAAATGTTTTAAATGTGAAGTTTGTTTTTTTTTTAAAAAATAATTTTTATTATGTTAAAATCTCTAACAATAAATAAATATCTAAACTACTAAATGTTAAAATTACTCTTTTAATTTATAAAATATAAGTTCGAAATAACTTTTCATTTGAAAATATGAAAATTAAAATCATTTTCCTTTTAATCTATAACAAACAAAGCCTTAGTCATTTTAAACCTATCTAAATACTCTTTCTTTACCTTGTAGGTGATCGTGCATACATACATGGGAGGCTGGCAACAATATAAATAACTAATATTGTATGTGTGAGACAAAATGTACTTGTGAAAATTGACAATTATGTCAAAAATAAATAAATTTTTACTGCTATTTGCTATTTCTTTGTTTTATACTAAAAACATTAGACATATACGCTTTATGTGCAGATAAGTAAGAAATTTCGAATTTGAACTCAAACTCTTACAAAATATCTCTAACGGTTATCAACTGAACTGTATTTACGAGACTATTTATTTATTTTCTATGATGATCGTCTTATAAATTTAGTGAGTATAAGACCATAGCGACCAATTTGATCGGAAACAAGATATATCACTAGTCTAGTTAAGATATATATCAAATGGAACGTATATCCATTTGGACTTATTTTTGGGAACCTATGAATTATGCAAATAAATAAATTTTTATGTATTATTTATATGTTTGTCAAGATAGTTTATGAAATGGCTGCTTATAAAACTACAATTTTAGTTAGTAAGAACTTATGAATTAACATAAAAACTTATTTATTTGCATAAGCTGTTATGCATAAACTCAAAAATAAGTCAATCCAAACGGATGCTGAGTCCTATCACATCACTTACGGTAAATGACACAGTTGCAACTCAAAAGTTTGACTCATCTCTCTTTCTATAGAAACTGTTATATTTTATTAAATTTGCGAACAAGCAACCAATTAAAATTATTAAAATTGTCTTATGCGTGAGATGTCAGCTCAGTGGTAAGAGTCTGACTTTATAATCTCAAGATACGAAATTCAAATCCTTAGAGATAATTGTAAAATGGTCATTAGTGTAACTTTAGTTAATAATAATTTTCCCATTCCTTAATTTTTATTTTTATTTTTAAAAAAATTCAAATTGTTTAATTCCAAAATAATTCACTATCAACTATCAAGTCATGAAGGCCTTCAAATAAATCACAATCAGATGTTGACATTTTAACATATACATTATCTGCAAAATTGCATGGATACTTTAGACTCTGATTACAAGCAATATCCACAGAAATGAAAAATAAAGGAAAAGGAATAGTTCTGTGTTACTCAAAATTATAGAAAAGAAGTCAAATCTTTGTGAAATTCCGTCTAGTACATTGCACGATGCAGCATGGTAAGGCCGAACTGAACCTAGCAGGTCTTACCGTACTGCACCGTGAATTCTTGAGGATGAATGAATCTATCTGTTTGCTATCCCATACCAAAAGCTAGGCATGCGAAAGTCAAGCTTGATTCCCTGTCTCCGCCATCTCAATAAGGTTGAACTTCTTAAGAAAAAGACTTTAGACTTGGTTGTACCGATAATCTCTCTGTTAAAAGGGATTAAAAGAGAACAAATAAGACTTAACCGTATCAGAATATAGAAAACTTAAGGCGAGTGTGGCTCATAAGGCATATCAACTAGACATTCAACAGAAATTGATGCTTATATGAATAAGCAAAAGATATGACATACTTATCAGTTCATAAGTAACAATCATAGTTGTTCCATAAAGTGACATGTTCAAAAATCTTGGTCCAAACCCTCTGTAAAATCCCCACCATCCATCTTCCTTAAGGAGAGTTCTTGCTGTCTTTAGTACTGATGGTCTTCCAGAACCATAGTTGTCCATAACCTATGCGCAAATTAAAAGTGACAAATCCAAAATAACCATATTAAAGTCAAAACCAAAGAAGAAAAGTACTAAAAGAAACGGTTTGGATATACTTTTCAACAAGAACTTCTCATAAAAGTCGAAATTATCATTCAGCGTCTCGACTTTTGAAGAAGTTCTCCCATTTAACTTCTCCGATGAACACTTGTAAGCTTATAAGAACTTTCTCATTAATGAAATCATATATGTATTTTGATTGAGAATTTAACTTATAAGAACTTTCTCCTTTAAGAATTTAACTACACAGATCCAAGAAACACGAGTTTCGTATACCTGAAGTCGTGTTTTTACAGTATCTATGGGAGTAGTGATGACAGAAGAACAAGCACCAGCCACCATGCCAGCAGTAGCCTGAACTGTCACCATTTCCACGTGTGAAGGCTTCTTCCCCATATCATCTTTGTAATCTAAACTCCTAGAACCAATAAGCATAGGTAAATTAAAACCATATAAGGTTAAGGAAAAGTGCAACTCGTAGAAATACAAATATTTAGTGGATTATTCAAAGACAGAAAATGTACCTCCAAATTATGTGTTGTGCTGCACCATATGATCCCCACCAAAGTGCAGATGCTGGAGATTGCGTTACAGCTGTTAATCCAAAACCTCTATACAAGCCGCGAAAACCCTCAGCATGTACTACTCTACGGATAACATCAAATGGTCCTCTACAACATGTAGTTCCCGGAAGACCTTGAACCATTAACCTTTGGCAGATCTGAGAATACATGAAACGAAATTATTCACAATGATCAGTGAAGATTTAAGGATACATGCAAAAACAGGTCAATATTTTCACTTTTCCAAAAAAAAAACAAGTGAGCCAAACCCATCCATCAGTACTATTTAGCGAGTTTTTAAACGAAGGGCTGCGATTGCAATTGCTGTCACAATGTGAACGTTTTCTAGACCTGTGACCAAATCGATAACAATTGTGGTCACATCAGCTGCATTTCTCAGTAATTATTCACAATATCAAAACAGTGAGATAACTATCACATCATTAAAAACATGCATTCGCAATTTCTGCCACACAGTCAAGGTTTTCTGGACATCTGCCATTGTATTGACAGCAATTGCGGTCAACGGATTTGTTAGTAATTCTTCGCAAAATCAAAATCTGTGACATAACTATAACACCAACAGAAACATGCAATTGTAATTGCAGCCATAATGTCAAGGTTTTCTGGACCCTTGCAATTGCATTGACAACAATTGTGGTCACATTGATCAGCCGCATTTGTCAGTAATTTTTCGCAATATCAAAATTATGACATAACTATGACCGCGACAAAAACATTGCCCTTTTTAGAAATAACATACTAACAGTTCATGACTAGTTCAGCTATCATAATTGCTAATATAGTTTTAATATTTTAAATGGTAAAGCAAATCGAAAACATCTAAAAAGATTGCTTACCACATCCAAAGGCACAAAGTAAACGCAAGATACCAAATTTGAAACCATGCCAGCAACACCATTTGCAAGGCCAATCCGCGATGCTTCTGGAATATCGCTACCTTGAGTGTGTTTCAACATAAAATCCTTTGACATCTCAAGAGATGTAAGAGCTAAAACCCTACCAGGCATTGATCCAATAGCAGAAGTTCCAAAACCTCTAAAAATTCCAGGAATTCCATCACTCCTCAAAATATGAGTGAACACTGAGGTTCCCTTCATGTTAGAGAGTCCTGAACTAGCTACTTGCATTCTTGTCTTCACCACTGCTGTTGGATGAAGTAATGCTGATTGAGCTGTGAAGAGTATTGCACCAATAATGTGGAATCTAGTCTTATCCAACCTAACTCAAAAATGACCAAAAAAGGAGGAAAATCTGAAAAACTTTAGTTCAAGGCCTACTTTAAAGTTTTAACTTTTTAGTGTACTAGTATAATCTAGTGGTTGATCCCAAGGGTTGGCCTGGCGATGGCTTGGACCTCAGAGTATGCTTCTCGAGGTCTCAAGTTTGAATCCACTCAGTGCCAATTTATGTGTTGGGTCAGTCCATATTGACTTCAATTGAATCTACTAGTGGACAGTGGGATTGGTTTTCGGATTAGTTAGTTCGCCACCTCGGAGTGTGTTTCTCAAGGTCTCAATATTGAATCCTCTCGGTGTCAATTTCTGTGTTGAGTCAGTCCATATGGACTTCAATTGAACCTACTAGTGGACGGTGGGATTAGTTACCAGATTAGTCAGTTCTTGAGCCAAATACAAAGTTTGCAAAAGAAAATATAATCAAGTGGTTGGACGCAAGGTTAATGAGCTTCAATTAAGGTAAAATTGTTTGATTAGTTTCCAAATTTGAAATGTGGTTAGAATAAACAATGATCCAACTTTACTTAACACTCGCTCGAACTATAGAGAATATTAAATGTATGTTTGGATCAACGGTGAATTTGGCAATATCACAGTTTTTTTGTTTTCTGGCTACAATGGAGCTGAGGATCGAACCTACGACCTCTAGCATACTAGACAAACCCCGTGCTACTAAACTAAATTAAGTGGCTTTTGGCAATATCACATTGATAAAGTAATTTTGTTAAAGCTCCAAAATATAGTGTCGGCTAAAATCACCGTGATTCTGACATTCTCACTGTGAATCTAAACATGCATTAAGTTATTTAATATTTTTGATTTACCTGTCCCAGTTGATGTCTGTATCAGAGAGCGCCAAGTGTGGAGTGGTGGCAGCCTCAGTTTCCATGGCCATTATAGTAATTTAAACGAATACAACTTCTGTGTTGAGTTTAACAGAGATGAATGAAACACTCTCTTTATGTTTCTGTAATAAGTTGTGTTGAAGGGAGAAGGTTGAGTAAGAAAGGAACATTTGAGTGAAAGAATGGAGAAAGTTGGTAGGAGGAGACTATTGTTAGTTAACCGCCTGCATAGAATCTTCAAGTCCTTTTCGGTGTCTTCTAGTAGCTTTTTTAAGAAAGAAAAGTAAAAATAAAACAAATAGGACTGAATATCGTTTTTTTTTTCAAAAAGAAAAGTGAAAATAAAATTAGTAAGCACTTTTTAAGCACCTTATATTTTTAGTCTCGATAAATCAGAGAATCTTTTAATCTCGATATACTTTTAATTTTTATTTATATTTTATAGAGACTATTTTAAAGACTAAATATTTATTTTTCGTAAAAAATTAAAATAAAGACTATTTTTATAAATGCAATGTGGTGGAACTAAAATTAAATTGAATATATTGAATATGGACTAAATTTAAAAATTAATAACTTTTTGGATATTAATAGATAATAAAACTTGTAATATTAAAAATATATTTAATTCAATAAATTAAGAGTAGTTTTTTTCGAATGTCAGAAATATGGACTTCAAAAAGAAAGATATATCGTCTCGTGAGCTCACTCAAATTGACAGCAGAGAGAATCGAACCTCAGACCTCAAGAGGAGCACGCTCTCAGGTCCCAAGCCAATACCAATGCACCAACCCAAGTGGGTTTACTTGGCAGGACATTGCATTACATATATATATAGGAGGTCGGGGTTTGAACCCCGGTCATCCCACTTATCCACTTTAAAGGGTGAAATTTCGAGTCAGTAGACTATTTGCATATATTTTTTAAATAAACTCTACATAAATCTATTAAGAGGAGTGTTAGGGTCACACCCTCTAACACACTCCTTTAAACACACTCCAATATCATAATGACACATTAGCTATTTTTCAATTGTTAACCTTGTAACCGGTTCAACACTTTCAAAGTTAAATTCTTTTCTTTTTAATTTTCTTTACGATTCTTTCATTTAAAATAAAAAATAATAAAAATGTTTCCAGAAAAACATCGATGTCTTCTCCGATTGTCTCCATCTCCAGAGCTCCAAATCTCCAATCACATATCCCATGGCTGTCTCTATCATATGCTTCGTTGCCTACATGTCGTTTTTTGCCACGATCTTCGGAAGCCGCTTCCGTCTCCGTTAGGGTGAACAAATATGATTTTAGGTTGTATTTCTCTTGTACATAGGTTGTTGTAGTTGCGAGATCTGGTTGTCGTTGTTGCGTGCGAACTGCGAACAGAATCAGTTTATGTGAGTTGCTGGTTATTAGTAATTGAATTAATTGTTGAATCAAATCGACTATAGAATAAACATAGATTTGCTGGGTATAGATATACAAGTTTTTATTTATTGTTATTTTACAATTTAATTTCTTCTGGAAAATCTAATTTTGTCCATGGGTGCCAAACGATGAAGAAGGCAATGCTATTTTGCTTGTTTGTTGCGGAAGTTCTGCAATTTTGAAATACACAGACTGCGAATGAGGAAGATGAAAAAAAATACAATTTAAAGAAGAAAAAAAATAAAGCATAAAACAAAAAGGTTAACTTGTCACTAGCAAAAAAAAGAAGAGAAGGTTAACTTGTCCAACAACTTGTTGTACCGGTTACAAGGTTAACAATTAAAAAATAGGTGACGTGGCATTAAGATATTGAAGTGTGTTTAAAGGAGTGTGTTAGAGGGTGTGACTCTAGCACTCCTCATCTATTAATATTGAATTTGAATTTTCATCACCATTAATCACTATCGCATTTCCTATATAACATTTTCGTCTTCTTATTCTTTTCTACCAATAAGAGGGAGTTTTCTAATTTATACTAGCCGGGCTTTCGACCCAGAATTAGATGGACAATTATCGATTTTACTTTAATTCAAGTGTCCTTCCTTGCCGTACTAACCTTTTCACGCACCCTTTGATTGTCAAAAATGTTCCGTTCAAAAGATCATAACAATGGAGTTATTCGGGATGGACATCATTTACGTTTTTGGAAAGATTCTTGGATAAAAAATTATGGAGTGTTAAAGGGTCATGTCAAAGAAGTTATTCTTCGTGATCAAATAGAGTATTCAATGTCATATTACATCTCCAATGATAATTGAATTTGGGAAGTTTTTAAACAATTTGTGCCTCCCAACATATTTGTTCATTATAGTGGCGGAGGGATTGACAGCTCTCCTTAAGCAGGCTGTGGGAAGAGGTGACATGCATGGGGTGAAGATTTGTAGAGGGGCACCAATGGTGTCCCACTTACTTTTTGCTGATGATTGCTTTCTCTTTTGCAGGGCATCTATGATGGAGGTGAACAAATTGTTATCAATATTGAAAATTTATAAAGAGGCATCAGGTCAACAAATCAATCTTAGTAAGTCCGAAATTTTCATTAGCCGCAATATTAGTCATGCAGCCCAACAAGATCTTGCAAGAGTTCTAGAAGTGAGACATGTTCTTGGAACCAGTAAATACTTGGGGCTACCGTCCATGATTGGGAGGAGTAAGAAGGCGGTCTTCTCGTTTATAAAAGACCGTATGTGGAAGAAGATAAATTCATGGAGAGGAAGATCATTGTCCAAAGCCGGGAAAGAAGTGATGATTAAATCTGTCCTACAAGCAATTTCATCATACATTATGAGCATTTACCTTATTCCATCTACAACAATACAAGAGATAGAAAGATTGTTGAATGGCTTTTGGTGGAGAGGACGGCCCAATAATAAAGGCATTAATTAGATGGATGCCATGGAATAAATTGTCATACCCTAAGAAGATGGGAGGATTGGGCTTTCGTGACTTTCATGCTTTCAACAAGGCCATGATTGCAAAGCAAGGATGGAGAATAATGGACAATCCGGATTTACTAGTATCATCAAAGGTGCTCAAAGCTAGGTATTTCCCTAACTCCACTTTTATTGATGCAAAACTTGGACATAGTCCTAGCTAATCTTGGAGGAGTTTATGGGGATCTAGGGAGGTGTTGAAGACAAGCTGTAGGTGGGTGGTTGGGGACAGAAGAAAGGTGAGGGTGATGGGAGAACCGTGGTTAAGGGGGGAGGAAGGGAAGTGGTTGAGTTCACCTCAAGTTGAAGAAGCCTTCCAATTACATGTGAACCAACTTATGGTGGAGGGAGAGAGGAAATGGGATGAGCAAAAAATCCAAACTTTATTCCCTAGTGAAGTAGCACATAATATACTGTCAATACCGTTATTCCAATCAATTAGTGAAGATAGATTAATTTGGGATGAGAATAAAGAAGGAAAATATATGGTAAGGGAAGGGTACAAATTGCTAATGAGGGATAAATGGAAACACTTTGTGAGGGCAGAGAGTAGAAACTGAGAGGTGGTTTGGTCAGTTAAAGCTCCGCCCAAGGCACGCCATGTGTTGTGGAGAGTGTGCCAGGAATGTATTCCTACGCGAGTCCGCTTGATACAACGCCATGTAGAATGTAGCCCTATGTGTCCCTTATGTGATATTGAAATGGAAGATGATTATCATGCTTTTGCTTTGTGTCCACAAGTTATCAATAGCTGGACAACAGCAGGTCTTAATCACATTCTAATGCACATATTGCCTAAGTTTAACAACATAGTTGATCTGCTGCTTGATATATGCAGCAAGGAAGACCAAGACATTGCAGGCCGAATTGCAGCCCTTGTTTGGTGTGTATGGCAGCACAGAAACGCAACAGTGTGGAACAATTTGCATAGCTCATCGGAACAGATTGGCGGTCAAGCATTTCAGCTATGGAAGAACTGGTTCGATGTCCATCAATCCCGAACGCATGTGCAGACTCTTCAGACAGCGCAACACATTGAACAGTGGAGAAAACCTCATGATGGGTGGCTCAAAATCAACGTGGATGCAGGTTTTTTTGAGCATCAAGGAGTCACAACTACTGCTTGTTGTGTGAGAAATAACAATGGAGAATTTATAGCAGCACTCACACATAAATTTAATTCAAGTATGTCCATTCTAGAAGGAGAAGCAATGGCCTTGTTAGATGCAGTACAACTTCCTATCAACAAATGATGGAATTGTGTAGTTTTTAAAAGTGACGCTCAATTTTTAATTAATGCCATCAAGTCAAAAGATGGAGGGGTTTCTGAATTTGGGTCCCTCGTTGCTAGTTTTAAGAATAGTTTGTTTTCTTTGTCCAACTTTGAGGTAAAATTTGTTCGGCGACAAGCGAATATGGCACGGCTCATTCCCTTGATAGGACAACCATTTCTTGGGCTAGTCACCACTATGTTGATGTTATTCCTCTTTGTATTGAACTTTTGATGATAAATGAAATGCATTAAGTTTCTTTTGATAAAAAAAAAAAAAACATATGTGAAAGAATAACAACTATAAATTCTCCCTCAAATGGGAAATCCCACATTCCTTGTTGGAATTTAACTTATGGTGGTTATATTTCTTTAAAGACGAGTTTGGAAATGGGAAGGTCCTAACCGTTTTCAAGCTTTCTTGTGGAAGTTATCTCATTACAAGATTACGACCAATGATGAAAGATTTCATAGATTTGTCCCATTATAATCTTTCACCTTGTTGTAGGGATTATCCTGAAACGATTATGCTTGTCTGTAAAGATATAAATTGTTTTTTTGAATGATCTTACTACCTGAAATCTTGAAACAATTTTTCCAAATTGGCTTTTACAAAATGGCTTGATTGGAATTTGACAAATATGAATATCGACAATAATATTATGGGCTCATGGCAAACTTTCTTTTGTATAGCTGTGTACGAGCTTTGGAAAGATCACAATTTATTGGTATTTCCTCAACAACTATTTTTGGTGAACCTCTATTTAATGTGCTTTTCAATCATGCGAATTTTATCATTTACTCCCTCCGTCCCAAAATATAAGCAAAAATTGGTCAAAAAAAGTTTATGAATTTGGTTCAAAATTTAGTCCATATATACATTCACTTTTGTTGACCCTTTTTTGCTTATATTTTGGGACGGAGGGAGTACATATTTGTTAAAGTTCAGAGAGAAACATAAAGTAATGGCTAGGGTTTCAGTAATATTAGAATTGCATTGCTTAATAAAATAAAGATTACAAGATAATTTATAATAATTCTTAATGGACTACTAGACTACTAATATATAAAGCCCAATACTTAAAGCCCTAATAATATTATTATCTAACACTTCCCCTCAAACTCACGATGCATTAACAGATAATCATCGAGAGTTTGTCAGACAAAAAACGAAATCATACTAACTCTAACTAAATATTTTATTTCTAATACTACCCCTCAAGCTAAAGCTTACTAAGCTTGGAGCTTGTCACAAAATCAACCCTGAAAATAAACTAAATTAACTAATTGCATTAATCGAAGTGGGGAACCAGATTCGACTTCAGGCATCAGCTTCGGACTTCAGGCTTCAGATTTCAGGCTTCAGAGTATCAAATAGTCATATTGTGAGTATTCCCTCACCGGATTCAGATATTCAGATTGTGAGTATTCCCTCACCAGACAGATTGTGAGCTTTCGCTCACCAGACAGACAGATTGCGAGCTTTCGCTCACCAGACAGATTATTAGTATTCCCTCACCGGATTCAGATTGTGAGTATTCCCTCACCAGACAGCCAGATTGCGAGTTTTCACTCACCAGACAGACAGATTGTGAGTACTATCTTAACTCACCAGACAGAACCACACAGAACAAAACAAAACAAACCGCAAGAAACTAAACTAAACTAGGCATAACCAAATGAAACAGAACCGACCAACTGAAACGAAACAAACCACATTAAACCAAACCAAACAGACCAACAAAACTAACTAAGAGAGAAACAACATACCAACATAAAGAATAAGAACACCAAAGGAGAGACAATCAAATAGAAAAACCAACAAGTAGAGCAAAGAGACCAACTGAAACATAATATGACTACGGGATGTCCCAATTAGCCTCCTAGAACGAGGATCCTTTAACGAAGGAGGCAGACATGACCTGTGACTAGGTAGCAAGAAGTTTTGTAATTGTTCTGTAATATCAGATATTTGAGAAGTAGTCTCAGTTTAGTATACATGATTAGAACCATAACCAATGGTTGAAGGAGCAACAACAATAGCAACATTGGATGATGAACTCTTGAAGTTCTTCTGAAAGTTCTTCTGATCTCCTCTAAATTTCTTGGGACATTGTGCTTTCCAGTGACCTTTCTCCTTACAAAAAGCACATTCATCAATACCAAGTTCAGCCCTCCCTTGAGGTTTTCCTTTGTGAACAGGAGTAGCAAAAACAGATGGAGGAGTGGAGAAAGTTCCTTTATCTGAAATCATGTTGGAGTGAGATTTGAGTCTGGTTTCTTCTGCCAATGTAACACCCAAATATTTTTAACTTGTTTTATGTGTGCCTTGATAGTAGTTTTACTTGGTGTAGACCGATAATTAACTTATCCTTTTAGACTGTGAATTTAAGAAAAATAATTTTAGAAATCAATCATGAAATATTTCAGTAGGCTATGATAAAATTTCAGGCTTAAAATTCTACCGAAATTTAGACAGTGCCTTAATCGACATTATAAAATTATATCACAAAAAAATAAATAAATAAATAAATAAAATAAAAATTTCACTGTGTGAGATAAGGATAACACATAATCATGTTAACGTGGCTGATCATTCTTCACAAACCAAAAAAAAAAAAAAAGAAAACGTGAGCTTAAATTAACCAAGTAGAAGTGGAAGGAAATGCATATAAATAGGAGTGTAACTTTCACAAACTTTTCACACAATTCACTACTAAGAAAGCTCTGTTAAAAGGTTCGTTCTTTCTTCTTTCTTTTAGTCTAATATTTCCTCTTTTGTTTATTTATAGCCTTTTAGCAAATTTGCCTTTTTATTCATTCTAGGACCTTAGATGCTTCCATTTTCCATAACTGAAGGCTTCAATTCATATGTAACTATCATCATGTTAGAATCTTAACTTCCTCAAATGATTAATTCAAGATTTTAACTCCACTTGATTTTGTCACTAATTGGTTACAAAAGAAAAAGAAGATAGATAAAGGAACAGAGAATGAAGCATGATAACAGGATCTAGATCTGTCATTTTGCAAAGAAAATTATAGTGTTTTGAAATATCAGAAGATGTAGTTGCAAGATCTCAAAAATTTATAAACACATATATATGCTTAAGCAACAATGATAGGCCATTTAACATATTAATGTACGTTGGCTTTCCATCTTTTATTCTTAGAATATAAATTCTTGTGACTTATTTTTTTTATCTCAGTAATGTTAGAATTTTGAGTATAATGATAGTAAGTTAAGAGTAGTTATTTTGATGAGTGGATAGGTAACATAGAAGAAGGAGATTGCACAAGTTATTCTGAAAAGCTCAAAGGTAAGGGGTTATACTAATAATAAGTTGGTGAGCACAAGAAATGTGGTAATTGTATATATATTATTAGTTATAATTAGGAACTGTTGGAACAAAATTGATTTAAAAATGTTTGCCCCTAAATCTATAAAGGTTTTGATGATAACAAAGTATTAATAAACAATTGGAAGGACTAAAAATTTATTTTAAGTGCGCAGATATAAGCATCAGATAAGCTCTGAGTGAAGCTCAGAGGATGTGAATTCAGAAGTTCACAAGCGCTCAGAAGATGTTGGACTTCAGAAGTTACAACCTTCGGATGATGAAGTCTTCAGAACTTCTTGAGTGACTAAAGCTTCATCAACCTCTGAAGATCTCTTTGAAAGCTGTAAAGATTCCCTTTGCAAGTCAACTCTTCTACCAATGAAGAAAAGGACCTTTCAAGCCTGATCAGTTCAAGCTACTCTCGTTTTGTCTGTCCTAACTTGAGAACGTGGGTCTTCAGACTTGTTAGCTGAATAAGGAAAGTCCACTCTGCAGTAGTCAAAGTATCTGAAACTCTTACTCAGTTTAGATACAAACAAACTGCATCAAGACAGACTGCTTGAAGACAAAAGATTATCAACTCCAACGGTTCTTTTTGCAACGACTCTTTTCTGGTGGTATATATACTAGAAGGATCAGCTGCATTATTATACAACAATTATTAAGGATTGAACGTGCGCTGAACAAACTCTGAATTCTGTATACAAGCTCTGAACCTCTTACCAAGTGTTTTTGCACTTTAGTCAAATACTCTGTACTCTTTGTATTTGCTCTCTTTAGGTTCATCTAAGAGCATTTGTATATTTTCATATACTTTACTATTACTTGAGGAAACTTAAGCTTGTGTGCTTAAGTGTGAAGTCTTAAGCTTGTGTGCTTGAGCATTGTTGAGAAGTCTCTTGCTTGTGTGCTTGAGCAGGTGTAATCTTGTGTGATTATAGTGAAATCCCTTGGAAGTGCAAGGGGACTGGACTACTCTCGTTTTGTGAGAGGAACCAGTATAAATTGCCTGTGTGATCTCTCTCTCTCTCTCTTAACTTGTTTTATTGTGTTATTTATCCGCTGCTGTTGTAGTTAAGTTAAGAACTTGAAAAAGTTTTAAACTTGACTAAAACACAATTCAACCCCCCCCCCCCTTCTTGTGTTTTCACACCTTCAATTGGTATCTAGAGCTCTGGTCTGTTACTTTCACTTAACAGTGAGACAGTAAAGATCTTGTGAGAACACTATGTCTGGAGGAGACGATAGTAGTACTAGAACTACCGGTGAAGCCGGTGAGGCCAGTGGTGCTGGTGGTGGTCCAAGAAATGCCTTTGGTTTTGACTACTTAAGTAATGAATCACATGAACATAGTGGCAATAGAAAAGCCCCTATATTCAATGGTGATGCATCATTATTTGAGTGGTGGAAGGAAAGACTGTATAGCAATATTACTGCTATTGATCATGAGTTGTGGGATTTGGTTGAGCTGGGAGTAACTTTTGAAAACTTAAATGAACATGGAAGATTGTCCATTGAGCATAGAAAGTTACTCACACCAGCTAACTTAAAAACCTACACTAAGCATCATAGAGTAAAGGATATTGTTGTTGGTGCTATTAGACATGAGGATTATGTCAGAATAGAGAACAAGTCTACTGCTAAATCTATCTTTGACTCTATGTGTGCTACTATGATGGCAATGAAAAGGTTCAAGAGGCTAAGGCTAGTCTCTTGATAAGGCAATATGAACTATTCACTATGCAACAAGATGAAAACATTGAAACTATGTTTACAAGGTTTCAAATCCTTGTATCTGGTCTTAAAGCTCTTAAGAGAAGTTATTCCACCTATGACCATGTTCAGAAGATTCTGAGAAGTCTTCCTATTGCTTGGAGACCTAAGGTCACTGCAATAGAGGAAGCTCAAAATCTCAAGACTCTGAGTCTTGAGGCTCTGATAAGCAATCTCAGAAGCCATGAGATGGTTCTGAACGCTGACTCAGAAGCTAAGAAGAAGTCCAAGTCTGTAGCTTTACAGTCAACTAGGACTCCTTCTAAAGCTCTTAAGACTCAGCTTCTTGACATTGAGGAGGAATCTTCTGCAGATGGTCAAGAGGAGGAAATGGGTGAAGATGAGTTTGCTTTATTCACCAAGTTTCAGCAATGGAACAGATTTAACAAAAGAAATTTCAGAGGTAACAGCTCCAGAAATTTTGTCAGCAAAAAGGATGATCAGAAGAACTGCTTCAACTGTAAGAAGCCAGGACACTTTATTGCTGATTGTCCAGAAATGTCTGCTAAAGACAAAAGCAAAAGATACAGCTCAAAGAAGCAACAATTCAAGAGCAAATTGAAAAAGAGTCTGATGGCTACTTTTGAAGAGCTATCATCTGAGGAAGAAGAAGAGGCAAATCTAGCCCTGATGGCTTCAACTGACTCAGATGCAGACTCAGACGATGAATCAGAATCAGATTCAGAAGTAACTGATGAGGTATTTTCTGACTGCTCTAAATCTCAACTTATAACTGCACTTAACAAGGTCATTGAGAAACATCTCAGAGTGTTAAGTAAACAAAAAGTTTTACAAGAAAAGCTTAACACTCTGACTGAACAAGCAGAACATTTTCAAGGTCTATATCAAGAAACTCTGAATAGAGTAAATGACTTTGAAAAGGGTTGTGCTGTTTGTCACAAACCTATTGATGAGCAGGAAATAGCTCTTCAACAGTTTGTGCATCTCAACCTTGGGAAGAGCAAAGCTGCTAATAGAATTTATAATGTTTTGAGACATAGAGGAGAAGGACTTGGCTATGAATATGGTAGAACATATTCAAAGCTAAAGACCTCTGCCAAAAAGGTTGGAAAATCTTGGGTTTATTATGTTGTTCCACCAAGTGAAGAGGGAAAGAATCCTGGTATTGTTGAAAATGACAATGATGATCTGAGTGATTTAGAAGCTGACAGCTCAGAGGAACCAAGTGCCTTAGGATCTGGAGAAAGAAGTTCAGAAGATAGAAGTTGTTCAGAACCTGAGAACATCAGTTCAGAAGTTCTGAAAGCTTCAACATCTGAGACTTCAAATTCTGGATCCAAAGGAACTTCAGTACCTGAAGCTAGTCAATCTAAAAGATCAGAAGTTTTTAAAAGAAAAAATTCTAAATCTCAGATGGAGTACAGGACTCAGATTATTTATGATTCTAGAGTCAGTAGATATAATCAATCAGAACATGGGATTGGTGATAAATACAAACCCTGGAATCATAAACAATCCAAATCCTGGAATAATAACAGATTTCAAAAGAAAAGGTTTCAAAAAGGTCATTATTCCAAACCAAGATTTTTCTCTAACACTAGACAACATAGTAAGCATGTATGGACTAACAAGCGTGGACCCAGAAGATGGGTACCAAAAGCTGAAATAATGTATCATTCAGATTTACCAACTAGGAAAGGATATGTCCTACCTAGAGTGTGGAAACAAGTCTTATGCAAAGGAAGAAGGGCTTATGTCCTAGACCAATGGCTGACAAGTTCTCAAGTTAACAATCAGAACTTGATAAATGAAGAGGAAGAATACTGGGATGACTTTATCATTAACCTTGATGAAGAGTTCTATCGCAATGATTAAAGTTGTTTCTCATACAGCCTGCCACTCAAAGAAGTATCATGAAACACTCATGGTATCTGGATAGTGGATGTTCAAGGCATATGACTGGTGACAAACAACTATTTTCTAAGCTGTCTATGAAAGAAGGAGGATCTGTTGGCTTTGGAGGCAATCAAAAAGGAAAGATAATAGGTACAGGTACAGTAGGTAATTCTTCCCTATCTATTAATGATGTTTGGTTAGTAGATGGACTCAAACATAACTTATTGAGCATAAGTCAATTTTGCGACAATGGTTATGTAGTTGTATTTAATAAGGAATCATGTACTGTATCTAAACAATCTGATAACTCCATTATATTCAAAGGTCTGAGAAAGAACAATGTTTATAAAATTAATCTTTCTGATTTGAATGAACAAAAAGTGTTGTGTCTTTTGACCTTGAGTGAAGAAAAATGGATCTGGCATAAGAGGTTAGGCCATGCTAACTGGAGATTAATCTCTAAGCTTAGCAAGCTTGACCTTGTCAGAGGTTTACCTAAAATCAAATATCACTCAAACACACTTTGTGGTTCATGTCAAAAAGGAAAGATTACAAAATCATCTTTTAAACCTAAGAACATTGTCTCTACCTCAAGACCATTGGAACTTCTTCACATTGATCTTTTTGGGCCAGTTCACACTGCCTCTATCAATGGAAAGAAGTATGGATTAGTGATTGTTGATGACTACAGTAGATGGACTTGGGTAAAATTCCTAAGAACAAAAGATGAAGCTTATGATGAGTTTAGCATCTTCTGCAAACAAATTCAAAATGAAAAAGGCTACACTATTTTAAAAGTTAGAAGTGATCATGGTGGAGAATTTGAAAATGAACCTTTTGAAAACTTTTGTGAAAAATATGGCATCTTGCATGAATTCTCTTCTCCTAGAACTCCTCAACAAAATGGGGTTGTAGAAAGGAAGAATAGAACTCTGCAAGAAATGGCCAGAACCATGATGCATGAAACAAATGTAGCAAAGTTTTTATGGGCAGAAGCTGTAAACACAGCATGTTATGTTCAAAATAGAATCTATATCAGATCTAAGTTGAACAAAACTGCTTATGAATTGTTCAAAGGAAGAAAACCTGATATTTCTTATTTTCATCAGTTTGGATGTACGTGTTACATCTTAAATAACAAAGTCCATCTAAAGAAATTTGATGCTAGAGGTTATAAGGGTATTTTTATAGGATACTTTGAACGCTCAAAAGCATACAGACTGTATATTTCTGAAACACATACTGTGGAAGAAACTATGCATGTCAAATTTGATGACAAAGAGCCTGACCAAGTGTCAGAGCTTGTGGAAGGTTTGTCTAGATTTCAGGTATCAGAGGATCAATATTCAGATATTCCAAACTACTCAGAACATCCATTCTCTGAAGAACCTCTGAACATAACAGTTCCTACAGACTCTGAACAACAAAGAACTGAAGCAACTGCTGAACCTGCTGTTGATGAGTCTGAAGATGATGAGCCCCCAAGAAATACTTTCAAATACAAATCATCACATCCAGAGGAACTGATCTTAGGCAACAAGGATAGTCCAAGGAAGACAAGATCTCAACTACGAAATGAGGAATCTTTAGTTGGTCTTATCTCAATGATGGAACCTTCAAAGATTGATGAAGCTCTGAAAGATGATGCTTGGATTGTAGCAATGCAAGAAGAGCTGAATCAATTTCAAAGAAATGATGTATGGACTCTAGTGCCCAAACCTTCACACAAGAACATTATTGGAACAAAATGGGTATTCAGAAACAAGCTGAATGAACAAGGTGAAGTGGTAAGAAACAAGGCTAGATTGGTTGCACAAGGTTATAGTCAACAAGAGGGGATTGACTATACTGAAACCTTTGCACCAGTTGCTAGACTTGAAGCAATCAGGTTACTTCTATCTTATGCTGTTAATCATGGAATAACTTTGTATCAAATGGATGTTAAGAGTGCCTTCTTAAATGGTTTTATTTCTGAAGAAGTGTATGTTAAGCAACCTCCTGGTTTTGAAGATGTCTCAAACCCAGAACATGTTTTTAAATTGAAGAAATCACTGTATGGTCTGAAACAAGCTCCAAGAGCTTGGTATGATAGACTCAGTAATTTCCTTCTTGAAAAGGGTTTTGAGAAAGGAAAGGTTGACTGCACACTCTTTAGAAAAACAACCAAAGAAGACATTTTAATCATTCAAATTTATGTTGATGATATTATCTTTGGTTCAACTAATGCTTCCTTGTGCAAGAATTTTTCTAAGATAATGCAGGATGAATTTGAAATGAGCATGATGGGAGAATTGAAATTCTTTCTTGGAATTCAAATCAATCAGAAGAAGGAAGGAACTTATGTTCATCAATCAAAATACACCAAAGAACTTCTGAAGAAATTCAACCTAGATGACTGCAAGATAATGAACACTCCTATGCATTCAACTACCAACATGAGCAAGTCAGAAGATGAAGGAAAAGTAGATCAAAAGGTCTACAGAGGTATGATTGGTTCCTTACTCTATCTGACAGCCTCTAGACCAGATATTTTATTCAGTGTATGCTTATGTGCAAGATTCCAGTCAGATCCTAGAGAATCTCATCTTACTGCTGTAAAGAGAATCTTTAGGTATCTGAAAGGAACAACTAATCTTGGACTTCTCTATAAGAAATCCAATGATTATGTGCTAAATGGATTCTGTGATGCTGACTATGCTGGAGATAAAATTGAAAGAAAATCCACAAGTGGCAATTGTCAATTTGTTGGTGAAAACCTTATCTCCTGGGCTAGTAAAAGACAAACTACTATAGCTTTGTCTACAGCAGAAGCAGAATACATTTCAGCAGCTAAGTGTTGTACACAACTACTCTGGTTAAAATATCAGCTAGAAGATTATCAGGTAAGCAGTAACAATATTCCTTTATATTGTGATAATACTGCAGCCATTCATTTATCTAAAAATCCTATCCTACACTCTAGAGCCAAACATATTGAAATCAAACACCATTTTATCAGAGATTATGTTCAGAGAGGCATTATAGATATTAAGTTTGTTGATACTGAAAATCAATGGGCTGATATATTTAGTATTCACTGCTGAACAGTTGTCCATTAAAATAGCAGTTACCGAGTAAATTTCTGCACGTGGTCTACGTGTGTCAGGTAGTGGGTGGTTAATGATGATTTTTGGTATTCAACTTTTTGTCAATTAGCGTAACTTCCCAAATTTGCCATTCTTGTGTTAACTGTATTCATTTAAATAAACTTACACAATACACTTGCACACTATTCACTCTCACAACCTACACTTTCATTTTCTCTCTAAACCTCCAACAAACCTTCTTTCTCTCTCGTTAGTTTCCAAACCCTACCCTAATCTCCAACAATGGTTGGTGCTTCGTCTTCTTCGTCAAAAAGAATTCCACCGTTTATGTTCAAAAATCTCCAGATCGTTGGGAACGAGATGGAGTTTCCAGAATCTGAACTCACTTTTCTTTCAGAGAAGATGGTTGATTTCGACGGTCTACAAGCTAATGGGTTCGACGTTAAAAAGTACTTTATCACTCAAGGTTGGGACAAGTACTTCGACATGCTTAATGGTCCTATCTACCCAGATTTGCTGAAGAAATTCTGGATGAAAGCAAAGGTGTTTGATAAGCATGAAGCTAAGAAGGAAGAGCTTGCTGCAATAGAGAGGGATCCTAGTCTGAAGGGTAAAACTAGGAAGGAAATGGGTCTGCTGGAATATACAGGTGTACAGATTAGGTCTAACATCTGTGGAATGAATATGGGTTTCTCGCCCATTCATTTTAATGCTCTGCTTGGTCTGCCTAACTCTGGGATAGAGTTAGATGTTTTTGAAAAGGATACAAGATACAGAGATGATCTTCTGCATCTCATCTGCACTGATTTTTCTTTGAAAGGGAAAGTAAAAGGATTGACTGATGAATGTAGAGTTCTCTTCAAGATCATCTTAGCAACTATCAGTCCAAGGGTTGGTGGGACTGATACAATCTCCTGGACTCATCGTCATCTGCTGTATTTCCTTCTGACGGGAAAGAAGGTGAATCTTGGAGACTACTTTTTTGAAAGGATATGTGAAGCAATCTTTGCTAGCAAATCTCAGAGGAAAACAACTATTGTTTATCCTAGGCTGCTATCAGACCTTCTGCATCAAGGTCATGTTGTTCAGAACTTAAAGAAATTTCATCCAGAACTTGTGGAGAAGAAGTTCTCGCCTGAAATTCTACATGCCAGTTTCCTTACCAAGATGCGTCTTATTTCTACAAAGCTAGTTCCACCTCCACAAGAATTATCTGCTCGTCTTGAAGATCATTTGTATGTGGATGGATATCCGATTATTTCAGAAGCTGATGCTGAGCACATCATTCAGGACTATTTGGAAGTGCTCAGAAAAGAAGGATTCATTGTTGATAGGAGTATGATTCCTCCTGCTCCTGCAAATTTGTATAACCCTTCTAGGAGACAAAAGAGAAAGGCTGAACCTCAAGCTGATCAACCTAAGCCAGATCTTTTGGCTCAGAAGAGGGTTAAGGTGGAGCAAGCTGATGCTGAAAAGAGAACAAAGAAGAAGCATGAAGAAATTGCAACCAAGGCTGCTGAAGGAGCTTCCAAAGAGCCTATAGTTGTTGAAGTTGACAGTTCATCTGAAGAGTCTGGATCTGAAGATGAGACTGAGTCTGATGAAGAGACACTGGCTGAAAGACTTCGTAGAAGACCTGTTCCTGTTCCTAAAGGTAAAGGTAAGTCTTCTAAGTACATCTTTAATGAAACTGAGATTGGAATAGGTTACACCAAACCACTCAGAACTGTACTTCCAACCTCTGATATTCCAACCTCTGACAACCCTTTGTCTGAACTAGAGAAACATCTTAGTCCAGATCCTCTAAATAATCAAACCTTCACTCAGAAACCTTCATCACCCCCTAAACCTAAATCACCTCAAACTCAACCCCAAAAAGAAACACCTATCATCTCACCATCTGAACCTGAATTACTTATTCCTAACCCTGAACAAGCTTCAACCACAAAACAACCATCTCCAATTAAACCTGCTGAACCATCATCCCAACTTAAATCTCCTGAACAATCAAACCCTGAACCAACTTCTGAACCAATTCCTGAACCTCAACCTCAACCAAGTGCTGCATATACTTCTCCTGAGCGTATTCATACTTGTGCCCCCAAGCCTTCAGAGGCAGAAGTTGTTATTATTGACAACCCTGCTACCGAAACACCAAACCTCTCTACCATTCCCAATCCTTCACCCTCATCATCTAACCCTTTTAGTAATCTATCCACTCAGTTTCATGATGACTTGGTTAGATTATCTCTGTCAAAGGACAGGTTTTTAGTATGTCCTTCTGATGTGGACCTAGAAGTGTCAAGCATTAAGGCAAGGATTTGCAATGCTTTGGATGATGCTGCTGAAGAGATTAAGGCTGTCGTTGGAAGAAGAGATCTGGATGTTATAAGCTTCATGAAGGTCAGTTTGGCTAGGGCTGAGTTGAAGAGGTTAACGTCTTTCAATCATGAAGAATTTGAGCGTGCTAAGCTTGAAGCCCTTGCTGCTACTGAACAACGTTTAAATGCTTTCAAGATCTGCTGGATTGATTCCAAGTTATTTCAGAGTCTTGAAGCTCACAGGGTTGAGAAGGAACGTCTGGAAGAAGCTGCTGCTAGAGTTGCCCAGTTGGCAAATGAGCTACATCAAGAGGATGCCCCAGAAGAGGATGTACTGGATGTACTGAATCAGGATGATGTTCTGATGATCGATTATCCAGAGGAAGGTGAATCATCTGATAAAGGCAAGGCACCTTTGATTGAAGATCAAGCTCCTGTGGTTGTTGATCAGTTGCAGATCTTTCAAGAAGCTCTGAGGGAGCAACAAGAAGGTTTAGAAAGGCAAAGGACAGCTCACCTCAACCTGGAATCCAAAGTGGATGGTCTAGTTTCCAATGTGGGATCGCTGAATGACAAATTTGACCAGCTCTTAGCCTTTCTCAAGAAACCTTAGGATTCTTTGCACTTTTTATATGTTTCTATTCATATCTTCTTTACTTTATTTTATATGGTCTGAACAATTTTTATTTTGGCTTTTAACTTAGTTATGTGGTTTGTTATATTTTTTTTTGTTTGTGCTAACTTTCTTTGATAAATAAGAACATAAGAACACAAGATGCTTTTAAACGAAAATTTTTATTAATGATCTAACAATGTTGAGTACATTGGTAAAAAGGAAAAAGAAAAAGACAACCTAATCCTAATCAGATGGATAATACTCAGAAGAAATCTCAGATTTCTCCTCAGCATCCTCTGATGAAATTTCTATGGGATCTGGGTTTTGCTCTTCTTCTTCTTCTTCTTCTTCTTCTTCTTCTTCTGGAACATAGCCAGCCAAGAACTCAACATAGTCAGCATCATCTTCATTCTCTTCAGCTTCAGAATCTGATGAGATGATTATAATCTCAGCTTCTTGTGGTTTCTTGTTGTCTTCTTTATCTTTCTCATCTTTTTCGCGTTTTTCATCTTCTTTCTTTCTTCGAACCTCTGCGATGCGTGAACTAAACCTTCTCATTCTTCCTAATCTCTCTTGATTTACTCGTTTATTCTTGTTTTTCCGTGAAGAAGGCATGTTAACTCGTTCACCTTTTTATAAACTTTTAAGCGCGTTGTTTTTTGTCTTTGAAATAAATTCACCTTTGTAACAACCACTCTTCTTCTTTGACTGTCTTGGTTATATAAATTTTCTTTTACTTTTTGATAATGACAAAAGGGGGAGTAGTTACGCATTAATTGATAAGTGATAAGTTTCAAAACTGAAACCACGCCTTTTATCTCGCTTTTATCCGTTAAGTTAAAAGTTGTTACTTTTAAGTTGTTTTACGTATTTCAATGCGGAGACTAAGTTAGTTGAAACTGAAATAAATTTCATAAGTAAGGATAAGTTAAGAGTGCAATTTTAACTTAGCCTTATGAGACTTAGGGGGAGAGCTTGCAAACCTCTCACTCTGAAGAAAGATATGAAATTTACTTTATTTCAAAATTATCTTAATCTTATACTAAATTAAAATATCATGGATAAAACTTAAAGCTTTGGCTTTAAGGAGTATCAATCTTAGGGGGAGCTTGCAAACCTCATAAACCTAAGAGAAACATGATAAGTTAATTTAACAACAATTGTCAATTAATACTTATGTTTGTCATCATCAAAAAGGGGGAGATTGTTGGAACAAAATTGATTTAAAAATGTTTGCCCCTAAATCTATAAAGGTTTTGATGATAACAAAGTATTAATAAACAATTGGAAGGACTAAAAATTTATTTTAAGTGCGCAGATATAAGCATCAGATAAGCTCTGAGTGAAGCTCAGAGGATGTGAATTCAGAAGTTCACAAGCGCTCAGAAGATGTTGGACTTCAGAAGTTACAACCTTCGGATGATGAAGTCTTCAGAACTTCTTGAGTGACTAAAGCTTCATCAACCTCTGAAGATCTCTTTGAAAGCTGTAAAGATTCCCTTTGCAAGTCAACTCTTCTACCAATGAAGAAAAGGACCTTTCAAGCCTGATCAGTTCAAGCTACTCTCGTTTTGTCTGTCCTAACTTGAGAACGTGGGTCTTCAGACTTGTTAGCTGAATAAGGAAAGTCCACTCTGCAGTAGTCAAAGTATCTGAAACTCTTACTCAGTTTAGATACAAACAAACTGCATCAAGACAGACTGCTTGAAGACAAAAGATTATCAACTCCAACGGTTCTTTTTGCAACGACTCTTTTCTGGTGGTATATATACTAGAAGGATCAGCTGCATTATTATACAACAATTATTAAGGATTGAACGTGCGCTGAACAAACTCTGAATTCTGTATACAAGCTCTGAACCTCTTACCAAGTGTTTTTGCACTTTAGTCAAATACTATGTACTCTTTGTATTTGCTCTCTTTAGGTTCATCTAAGAGCATTTGTATATTTTCATATACTTTACTATTACTTGAGGAAACTTAAGCTTGTGTGCTTAAGTGTGAAGTCTTAAGCTTGTGTGCTTGAGCATTGTTGAGAAGTCTCTTGCTTGTGTGCTTGAGCAGGTGTAATCTTGTGTGATTATAGTGAAATCCCTTGGAAGTGCAAGGGGACTGGACTACTCTCGTTTTGTGAGAGGAACCAGTATAAATTGCCTGTGTGATCTCTCTCTCTCTCTTAACTTGTTTTATTGTGTTATTTATCCGCTGTTGTTGTAGTTAAGTTAAGAACTTGAAAAAGTTTTAAACTTGACTAAAACACAATTCAACCCCCCCCCCCCCCCCCCCCCCTTCTTGTGTTTTCACACCTTCAGGAACTTGTGTACTTAATGTTATAATTATAAGGTAACATAGAATTGATTAAAATAAGTTAATATGCAGGGGATGATAGAACTCCCTTTTAATATATGTGGTATGTGAATACAATCTATATATGATCTTAACTCATTTTCTCATAATATAAAACAGCATGTTCAAATAGTTAGAATAATAATTCATGATACATTCTCTATATCTTTGAACTGTCTATTGTAAACTATGTGTGTACTTGAAGCTGTTTATGGTAAAAAGTTGAGGTGAACATGAGTTTCGGATACTATCTATAATAAGGTGTAGCGCTCGGGCCAAAATGGTTGAGACATATTTAATATATGTCGATTGCAAACAACCATGATATGGCAGTTGAAACGGCCTTACGCTCATAATAAAAGTCTCCATGGAGTAGGTGTGTCAAAAATAAATACCAAATAAGTTAAGTAAACTAACTTTGGATAGTGAATTTTTGTCTCGGTTTATCATCTGAATTCGATGAGGACTAACAAATTTTGGGTGGTGAGAATTATTTGACTAAGTGCTATAATGTCTTGAATGTGAATAATCTTAAGTGATGATCCTAATATATTAACTTATTGATACATGCTTCTGAGATGAATTCTTACATTTATCACAATACATGCTTCTGTGATTAGCTATCAAATGTTTTGTGATACATGCTTCTGTGAAACTGCTCATGATAACATGTGATTCTTTGATTCAACATAATTTTATGTCTAGACATGTATAGTAATTAGAAGAGATAAAATGCATGTAAGTGTATAATACTATGTGTAACCTTGTGATCTCATCGCGTGGTAAGCTTGTGTACGAGTATTTCACCCTTACATTACAGATAATGCCGAGGGAGCCGCTGAACCACTCGGGAACCCGGAGGATTGAGTGTCTAGAGGAGATGGGTGACGCTGTTTGGGAGCTGGATAGAGCGTCACAAACCTTGACTTTTACTGGATTCGTGAAGACAACTGAAGGAATAGGAGGATTACTTGTTTCATCTATCATACACCATATTACCCTGGAGATGGTGCTGCCATTAGAGAGAATGATAATGGTTCTCAACCTTAATGGAGTTGGAAGGGGTTCTCACTCTATTGGACCTAGGGGACCAAGGCCTCGTGTTGGTCGTACCGCCCGTATGAGAGTGCGTAGCCGTAGTCCAGTTTATTATAATTTTGTGAATCATCAAGCAAATTTAAGAATGAATAATAATGATAATCAAATTGTACCCGATGAAGATCCTTCTGAAGACTCTAGTGGTGGAGAAGCTAACGGGAATAATGGAAGTCTCCCTAATGGTCATTAATAATAATAATAATGGTTAGGCAGTATGTAAAATACTAACTAATGGTAGGATTAAGTCTTGAAGCCTTTTGGGTTATTATAATAGACTAGATAAGTCCATGCTTCGTGACTCTCTTTTGTGACTCTTGGTGGCAGTAACTTCTAGGGGATAAGGTGTATGACTCATGATTAGTTAAGAATAGTTTGATCTAATTAGGAACTATTTACTTGCAGGTTTTGTGAAATAGTTTAACTATACCTGTCAAGTTTAACTATGTAAGCCTACTGGCATGAAAATTATGACTTTGTGAAATATATGATGCATATTCTATATAATAATGTGTTTTCATTTTATATTTATTAAATTTTATTTAGACTCAAAGTAAAAATAAAAATGTATTATTGATATTTCATTACAAGTAAAATATATAAATAGAGTTAATTCATATTCGCGATTAAATTTTACGACTTAACACCATTTTCTACAGTTCCTGAAAATGGGGTGTTACAATAGTGGTATCAGAGCACGGTTGTATCTTTTGGGTTAACTTGTGTTTTAGGTCTATTATGTTTTTGTTGTGTGTAAACTTTGGGAATTGTTTGAATTGTCTTTCTATAAGGTTTTAATTGATATTACCTTCTAGGAATTCAATGGCTCGTAGGAACACACGTTTAAATCCTGGAAATGCTGAAGGTGACAACAACAATGCTGATAATGACATGGATAGAGCTATCCAAGCGATGGCGAACATGGCGGCTTCCATTGCACAACAAACTGCTGCGAAGACGCAAAGAGACCTTCGAAAACAACAGAGGGAGGAACAAGCTGTTGAGTCCAAAGGATTGGTGGATTTTAGACGTCACGATCCTCCACAATTTCAGGGAGACCCGGAGCCGGAGAAAGCTGACTTATGGCTTCAGGAAATCGAGAAAATTTTTGATGTACTGAAGTGTCCTGATGGAGTAAAGGTGGCCTATGCAACTTACTTGTTGCTTGGAGATGCAGAATATTGGTGGAAGGGAGCCCGACAAATAGTTGAAGCTAATAACCAAGAAGTCACATGGGAGGTATTTCGTACTAAGTTTCTTGATAAATATTTTCCTAGGAGTGTAAGGACTGCAAAGGAACAAGAATTTCTGAACTTGAAGCAAGGAGGAATGACAATTGGGGAATACGCGGCAAAGTTTGAGTCGCTGGCAAAGTATTTTCGATTCTTCCAAGATCAAATTGATGAAGATTGGTTATGTGAACGTTTTGAAGGTGGGCTGAAGCATAGCATTAAAGAGTCTGTCTTGCCACTGGAGATTCGTCAATTCCAACCGCTTGTGGAAAAATGCAGAAAGATAGAAGCAATGAAGGAAAGTGCAACCAATCGAGTGAATGTAGGAGGACCATCTAGGTCTAAGTATCCAACTCAAGGAGGGAACCAGAAGGGAAAGCACCAATACAAAAAGCCTTATTCTCGACCCTCGGGGAATAATCAGGATCAACGACCATATCGTCCAATTGCATCTGCAGTTGGAAATGGAGCAAACAGGAACCAGAATCAGGAATTCACTCGAAGATGTTTCAAGTGCGGAAAACCAGACCATTTGGCTAATTCTTGTCCCGTGGACAGAATAGTATGTTTCAAATGTGGAAATGTAGGACACATGTCGAGGGACTGCTCAAACCAAAGAGTTGATCCTGTGGTGAATAATGTGAGGGCTACAAGGCAAAAGGAGAACGGAAGGGTTTATACTCTAAGTGGTGTCGAAGCCTCTCAATCAGAAGATCTTATACAAGGTAGTTGCAATATGGCGGGTAATCTCTTAACTGTGCTATTTGATTCAGGAGCAACTCATTCTTTTATCTCTATGGATCGAGTAAAACAATTGAAATTGCCTGTTACGCCATTACCTTATGATTTAATAATTTCTACACCAACTGCTAAACCTTTGGTAGCGAATTTAGTTTGCTTAAAAAGCCCAATTGTCATCCACAATAAGCAATATCTTGTTGATTTGATATGTTTGCCTTTAACACAATTAGATGTGATTTTAGGCATGGATTGGTTATCTTCCAACCATATCCTTCTAGACTGTGCTCATAAGACTTTAGTTTTTCCTAAACCCGAGAATTCTGGACTAATATCCGTGAGTGAGGTTGTAGCTTCTTTGAAAGAAGGAGCTCAAGGGTATTTGTTATTGTCTTCCTTAGAAGTTACGAAGGAAGTTAGTTTGAGCCAAATTCCCGTAGTGAAAGATTTTCCGGAAGTGTTTCCAGATGATGTTCCAGGTCTACCACCGGTAAGGGATATCGAGTTCTCGATCGATCTAATCCCTGGATCAAGTCCGATCTCTATCGCACCATATAGGATGTCACCTATCGAATTAGCAGAGTTAAAGGCTCAACTTGAGGATTTGTTGTCAAAACAATTTATAAGACCAAGTGTATCACCTTGGGGAGCGCCAGTGTTATTGGTGAAGAAGAAGGATGGAGGCTCAAGACTTTGTGTAGACTACCGTCAATTGAACAAGGTGACAATCAAGAACAAATATCCACTCCCATGCATTGATGATTTAATGGATCAACTTCGCGGAGCGGTTGTCTTCTCAAAGATAGATTTGAGGACAGGATATCATCAAATAAGGGTGAAAACTGAGGATGTATCCAAGACTGCGTTTAGAACACGATATGGACACTATGAATATCTCGTGATGCCATTTGGAGTGACGAATGCGCCGGCGATTTTCATGGACTATATGAACCGGATTTTTAATCCATTCCTTGATAAGTTTGTTGTCGTGTTCATCGATGATATTCTCATATATTCCAAGAGTTACGAGGAGCATGAAGACCATCTGCGTCAAGTTTTACAGATCCTACATGAAAAGAAGTTGTACGCGAAACTGTCAAAATGCGAATTTTGGCTTGAGGAAGTGAAATTCTTGGGGCACGTAATTACAAGAGATGGAATAGTTGTAGATCCCGCAAAAGTAGAGACAATACTTTCATGGGAACGACCGCAGACGGTGACCGAGATTCGTAGCTTCGTTGGCTTTGCCGGATACTATCGAAGATTTATGGTTTAACTACACGTTTGGTCCCTTACGTTTATTTTAGGTTTCAATTTGGTCCCTTACGTTTAAAAAGTATCAATTTGGTCCCTTACGTTTATTTTAAGTTTCATGTTAGTCCTTTCCGTTAGTTTTGTCATTAACACCGTTTGAATAGTACACGTGTCAGCGTGTCCAAGTGCCACGTGTCAGTCCACGTATGCAAATTGATTGCCACATGTGACAAAATTGACGGAAAGGACCAACTTGAAACCTAAAATAAACGTAAGGGACCAAATTGATACTTTTTAAACGTAAGGGACCAAATTGAAACCTAAAATAAACGTAAGGGACCAAATGTATAGTTAAGCCAAGATTTATCGAAGGATTTTCAAAGATTGCGGCACCAATAACTAAACTCACGAAGAAAAATCAACCATTTGTATGGACCCAAGAGTGTGAGGAAAGTTTTCAAACCATGAAAAGGCTTTTGACAACATCACCCGTGTTAGTTTTGCCACAACCAGATCAACCATATGAAGTTTATTGTGATGCTTCATACCAAGGGCTAGGATGCGTGCTTATGCAGCATAGGAAAGTTGTAGCTTACGCCTCGAGACAGTTGAAGACTCATGAGAAAAACTACCCAACACATGATTTGGAATTAGCTGCAGTAGTCTTTGCATTAAAGATTTGGAGACATTACTTATATGGAGCTAGATTTGAAGTGTACAGTGACCATAAAAGTTTGAAATACCTTTTTGATCAAAAGGAGCTCAACATGAGGCAGCGACGTTGGATGGAATTTCTCAAAGATTATGATTTCACCTTACTTTATCATCCTGGGAAAGCAAATGTTGTGGCGGATGCATTAAGTCGGAAGACGATTCACATTTCTGCCATGATGGCAAAGGAATTGGAGTTGATAGAAAAATTTCGAGATCTCAATCTCAATATGGAATTGTCTAATGGAAAAATTTGCTTTGGAATGATCAAGGTGTCTAGTGGACTCATGGAGGATATTCGTCAGCAACAAAAAAATGATGAACATCTGAATGAGAAGAGAAAATTAATTGGACAAGAAAAAGCTAAAGAATTCAGTTTGGGAACTGATGACATTTTAAGATGCAATGGGAGAATTTGTGTTCCAAATAATATGGATATGAGAAAAATGATTTTGGACGAAGCACATAAGAGCATGCTTAGTATTCATCCAGGAGCGACGAAAATGTACCAAGATTTGAAGCAGAAGTTTTGGTGGCCAGGAATGAAAAAGCAAGTCGCAGAGTACGTTGCATCATGTCTAACATGTCAAAAAGCAAAAGTTGAACATCAAAGACCAGCGGGGGAGCTTCAATCGTTGGATATACCAGAGTGGAAGTGGGAGAGTATTTCAATGGATTTTGTGGTGGGATTACCAAGAACCAGACATAATTTTGATTCAATTTGGGTGATCGTAGATAGACTAACAAAGTCAGCACATTTCTTACCTGTTAACATTAACTACAATGTGGAAAAGTTGACTGAAATCTACATCAAGGAAATCATCCGATTACATGGGGTGCCTTCAAGTATCATTTCAGATCAGGATCCAAAATTCACTTCTCATTTTTGGCAAAATTTACAAAAAGCTTTAGGGACGAAATTGCAACTAAGTTCAGCATACCACCCTCAGACGGATGGTCAAACAGAGAGAACGATTCAATCTTTAAAAGATTTGCTTAGGGCATGCGTTCTAGACAACAGAGGAAGTTAGGATGATCTACTACCACTAATCGAGTTTACTTATAATAATAGTTTTCACTCGAGTATAGGTATGGCTCCTTTCGAAGCTTTGTACGGGAGAAAATGCCAAACACCGCTTTGTTGGTATCAAGACGGAGAGAGCTCTATATTCGGACCAGAAATAGTCCAACAAACAACCGAGAAAGTTAAACAAATCCGTGAAAAAATGAAGGTTGCACAGAGCAGACAAAAGAGCTACTTTGATCGAAAAAGAAGACCTCTCGAATTTCAAGAAGGTGAACATGTATTTGTGAAAGTCACATCAACGACTGGGGTAGGTAGAGCTATTAAGGCTAGAAAACTCACTCCAAAATTCATTGGACCATATCAAATTCTTCGTCGTATTGGTCCAGTAGCTTATCAAATCGCTCTACCACCTTTTCTTTCGAATATCCACAATGTTTTACATGTTTCGCAATTAAGAAAATATGTACCCGACCCATCTCACATAATTGAGCCTGATGAAGTCCCATTGAGAGAAAACTTGTCATATGAAACATCTCCCGTAAGGATCGAAGATAGGAGAATCAAACAACTACGAGGGAAACAAATTTCCTTAGTAAGGGTTGTTTGGGATCAAACAACTGGGGATTCAACATGGGAGTTGGAGGACAATATGAGATCACAATATCCAGAATTATTTCGAGGTACACAATTTCGGGGACGAAATTTTTTTTTAGTGGGGTAGTAATGTAACACCCAAATATTTTTAACTTGTTTTATGTGTGCCTTGATAGTAGTTTTACTTGGTGTAGACCGATAATAAACTTATCCTTTTAGACTGTGAATTTAAGAAAAATAATTTTAGAAATCAATCATGAAATATTTCAGTAGGCTATGATAAAATTTCAGGCTTAAAATTCTACCGAAATTTAGACAGTGCCTTAATCGACAGTATACAATTATATCACCAAAAAATAAATAAATAAATAAATAAATAAATAAAATAAAAATTTCACTGTGTGAGATAAGGATAACACATAATCATGTTAACGTGGCTGATCATTCTTCACAAACTAAAAAAAAAAAAAGAAAACGTGAGCTTAAATTAACCAAGTAGAAGTGGAAGGAAATGCATATAAATAGGAGTGTAACTTTCACAAACTTTTCACACAATTCACTACTAAGAAAGCTCTGTTAAAAGGTTCGTTCTTTCTTCTTTCTTTTAGTCTAATATTTCCTCTTTTGTTCATTTATAGCCTTTTAGCAAATTTGCCTTTTTATTCATTCTAGGACCTTAGATGCTTCCATTTTCCATAACTGAAGGCTTCAATTCATATGTAACTATCATCATGTTAGAATCTTAACTTCCTCAAATGATTAATTCAAGATTTTAACTCCACTTGATTTTGTCACTAATTGGTTACAAAAGAAAAAGAAGATAGATAAAGGAACAGAGAATGAAGCATGATAACAGGATCTAGATCTGTCATTTTGCAAAGAAAATTATAGTGTTTTGAACTATCAGAAGATGTAGTTGCAAGATCTCAAAAATTTATAAACACATATATATGCTTAAGCAACAATGATAGGCCATTTAACATATTAATGTACGTTGGCTTTCCATCTTTTATTCTTAGAATATAAATTCTTGTGACTTATTTTTTTATCTCAGTAATGTTAGAATTTTGAGTATAATGATAGTAAGTTAAGAGTAGTTATTTTGATGAGTGGATAGGTAACATAGAAGAAGGAGATTGCACAAGTTATTCTGAAAAGCTCAAAGGTAAGGGGTTATACTAATAATAAGTTGGTGAGCACAAGAAATGTGGTAATTGTATATATATTATTAGTTATAATTAGGAACTTGTGTACTTAATGTTATAATTATAAGGTAACATAGAATTGATTAAAATAAGTTAATATGCAGGGGATGATAATCCCTGTAACATTGAATTGTTGAAAGTAGAACTCCCTTTTAATATATGTGGTATGTGAATACAATCTATATATGATCTTAACTCATTTTCTCATAATATAAAACAGTATGTTCAAATAGTTAGAATAATAATTCATGATACATTCTCTATATCTTTGAACTGTCTATTGTAAACTATGTGTGTACTTGAAGCTGTTTATGGTAAAAAGTTGAGGTGAACATGAGTTTCGGATACTATCTATAATAAGGTGTAGCGCTCGGGCCAGAATGGTTGAGACATATTTGATATATGTCGATTGCAAACAACCATGATATGGCAGTTGAAACGGCCTTACGCTCATAATAAAAGTCTCCATGGAGTAGGTGTGTCAAAAATAAATACCAAATAAGTTAAGTAAACTAACTTTGGATAATGAATTTTTGTCTCGGTTTATCATCTGAATTCGATGAGGACTAACAAATTTTGGGTGGTGAGAATTATTTGACTAAGTGCTATAATGTCTTGAATGTGAATACTCTTAAGTGATGATCCTAATATATTAACTTATTGATACATGCTTCTGAGATGAATTCTTACATTTATCACAATACATGCTTCTGTGATTAACTATCAAATGTTTTGTGATACATGCTTCTGTGATTAACTATTAAATTTTCTGTGAAACTGCTCATGATAACATGTGATTCTTTGATTCAACATAATTTTATGTCTAGACATGTATAGTAATTAGAAGAGATAAAATGCATGTAAGTGTATAATACTATGTGTAACCTTGTGATCTCATCGCGTGGTAAGCTTGTGTACGAGTATTTCACCCTTACATTACAGATAATGCCGAGGGAGCCGCTGAACCACTCGGGAACCCGGAGGATTGAGTGTCTAGAGGAGATGGGTGACGCTGTTTGGGAGCTGGATAGAGCGTCACAAACCTTGACTTTTACTGGATTCGTGAAGACAACTGAAGGAATAGGAGGATTACTTGTTTCATCTATCATACACCATATTACCCTGGAGATGGTGCTGCCATTAGAGAGAATGATAATGGTTCTCAACCTTAATGGAGTTGGAAGGGGTTCTCACTCTACTGGACCTAGGGGACCAAGGCCTCGTGTTGGTCGTACCGCCCGTATGAGAGTGCGTAGCCGTAGTCCAGTTTATTATAATTTTGTGAATCATCAAGCAAATTTAAGAATGAATAATAATGATAATCAAATTGTACCCGATGAAGATCCTTCTGAAGACTCTAGTGGTGGAGAAGCTAACGGGAATAATGGAAGTCTCCCTAATGGTCATTAATAATAATAATAATGGTTAGGCAGTATGTAAAATACTAACTAATGGTAGGATTAAGTCTTGAAGCCTTTTGGGTTATTATAATAGACTAGATAAGTCCATGCTTCGTGACTCTCTTTTGTGACTCTTGGTGGCAGTAACTTCTAGGGGATAAGGTGTATGACTCATGATTAGTTAAGAATAGTTTGATCTAATTAGGAACTATTTACTTGCAGGTTTTGTGAAACAGTTTAACTATACCTGTCAAGTTTAACTATGTAAGCCTACTGGCATGAAAATTATGACTTTGTGAAATATATGATGCATATTCTATATAATAATGTGTTTTCATTTTATATTTATTAAATTTTATTTAGACTCAAAGTAAAAATAAAAATGTATTATTGATATTTCATTACAAGTAAAATATATAAATAGAGTTAATTCATATTCGCGATTAAATTTTATGACTTAACACCATTTTCTACAGTTCCTGAAAATGGGGTGTTACAGCCAACAATTCATTAACAACCGAATCAACTTTGGGAAGAGGATTACGATGTAGAATACCCCCACGAAGCCCCTCAAAATCATCCCTAAGAGCCATCAGAAACTAAACCAAATGTTGCTCTTCTCTTAGATCAGTGTATGCTTTGACAAATTTCAGTTCAGCTGATTCCATAAGAGCCAACAACTGATCCCACAAATTACTCATCGCCAAATAGAATTCTTGAATTGTCATATTATCCTGTTTGAGAGCTCTAATATCACTCTCCAGCTGATACCGCTTTGCAAAATTAGACTGAACATACAGACGTTTTCAAATGCTCCCAAACCTCCTGAGCAGTATCAAATTTTGCCAATTACATACCTATCGAGTGAGTGACTGAATTATTTATCCAAGTAATAACCTTTGAATTATTTTTATTCCATGTTTTCAAAGCTTCTGCATACTTATCAACATCTTTTTTATCCATAGGCTTAATAGAAGTTCCATCAACATAACTCCACATATCTTTTCCTATCAAATTTTTTTTCATTACTTAACTCAAATAAGGATAATTTTCTCCTTTGAGTTGGACACTAATAGAGCGAAGGGAATCATCTTTATCATGGCTCATTGTGATCAACAAGGGATAATAATCTTCAAACTTTTCTTGTTGATAAACAAACAGAAACAAAAGACAAGGCACGTGGAAAGCAAATCACTTGTAATTCAATTGGAAAGGCAAATCACAATACTAAAACCAAATGCAAGGTAACCGAACAAACTAAACAATTAATTACCAACGTGAAGCAAAAGCAATTCAAAGACACCTACGTACCGAACAGAGTCCAGACCGATCAACTCCAGCAGATCAAGTGGTATCGTTCAACCAAAGACTTCCGATTGAAATCGCATAGAAAAAATTCTTCGATAGATTTCGAAATCAAACCAAGCTCTTTGATACCATGTTAAAGTTCAGAGAGAAACATAAAGTGACGGCTAGGGTTTCAGTAATATCAGAATTGCATTGTTTAATGAAAAAGATTACAAGATAATTTATAATAATTCTTAATGGACTACTTGACTACTAATATATAAAATCCAATACTTAAAACCCTAATAATATTATTATCTAATAATATTTACTCCACGAATCACCAAAAGACATTAATGCTTGCAAATTCTAAGCATAATATTGAGATTTACATATTTAACGTGCTTTTTGGTACATAGCATATTATTTGTTTTTTTTACATAATATATTAAATTTATTGAAAAAAGAAAGTGTACGAAATTTTTTTTTTTTGATAAATTAAAATAAAGATATATAAAAAATAAAACAAATTATATAATTGAGATGAGTGAGATATTCCTAAAATAAAACGAACGGCATAAACACGCAACCATTGAAGAGGCGATAGATAATACTAATTTTCCAATCCAACGGCCCAATAAAATCCACCTTAAATTACAAACAACCACACTCAATTCCAATCTCTTATTCTTCAACCCTAACCTAATTAACCAAAACATTATTTCATTCAACAAACAAAACGCTGCCTCTGTATTTCGGTTCTCACAGGATATTTTCACTTCACTTTCAATCCTTCATACGAAAAAACGCCATCATCATCATGAACACTCATCATTAACAATTTTTTCACTTTTCTTGAATCTCACTCATCTAAGGTATGTTCACTTTTTTTTGTTATACTCTACGTAGTCCAATAATCTTGTTCTTTTTTAGGGTTCATTGATTCAAGATATGTAATTTGTTTCATAATTATTATTCCAACGATTTTGGTGCGGTTAGATCAGGATTTAATGTTGTTATGTGTTGTTTGTTTGAAATTTGAACAATGTTTTTATGATTGTAGAGAGATTGATAGGAAGATAAGAAGTGTTTTGAGATGGCAACAACAGAGGCAGCTTCTGCTGGGGTTGGTCCTAGATATGCACCGGATGATCCCTCGCTTCCGGCGCCGTGGAAAGGTTTGATTGATGGAGCTACTGGTTTGTTATACTATTGGAATCCTGATACTAATGTTACTCAGTATGAAAAGCCAACACCGTTGGCTCCGCCTGTGCCGGCGGCTTCTACGCCGAGCTTGGCGCCTATACCGGTGACTCAACAGCATGGGCAAGGGCAACAGATGATGCAACAACAGCAGGGGGGTCATTATGCTCAACAGCATGGTCAACAGATGCCGCAGCAGATGAGTCCTCATGTGGCGCAGGGTACTCAGCAGCCGAATTCTCAGGCTGCTCAACCTGTCCAGCAGCAGAATTCACAGATTTCACAGCCGGCGCAACAGCCAGGGTTACACCAAGGTAGACCACAGATGATGCAGCCTCAAGGGCAGCAGATGATGCAGTATCAAGGACAGCAATTTCAGCAGATGCATCAGATGCCTCCACAGCCGATTCATCCACAACAATTTGGGCAAGGAGGTACTCAAGATCACGGTTCGCATCTTGTGCAACCGCAAGCGCCCCAGTTTACTCCTCAGAACATGCATTATATGGGATATCAACAAAACATGGTTACACCTAGGCAACCTAACTCCCAGCAGATTCAACCAAATATGCACTCATCTGGGCAACCAAACCCCCAGCCTAATCAACATCCGCATAACATACATAACCAGCATTTTGAAAATCAACAAGATTTTAAAACAGCGATGCCAAAGATGGAGGAAGCAGAGTTTAAAAATGGAAGCCAAGTTGGTTTCTCACCATCACAGTATCAACAAAGGAGTGCCTTGCCTGTTCAAAACAATAAAAACGTTCCTGCCGAAGTTAGTTCTGGTCAAGTTACTAATGCAAGTGTTAATCCTGCCCAACCACAACAATTTAGGGGCTATCCAGGAAGCATGCAACAGCCTAGCCCAACAATACAGTCACAGCAGGGTGGTTCTGATTTATATTACCAACAGGGTCCTAATCCTAATTTCCAAAACCAGATGAGCCCGGGAATAATGCATGGTCATCCATCCAATGTACATCCTGTTGCCCAAAAGATGGTACATGAGGACAATGTACATGGTAGAGCTGGAAATGACTATTACTATAATTCTAACAAAGAGATGCCGCCAATGGGTCGTCAGCAGCCAGATATGACTCAAATGCCGATTTCCCGAAATCCGCAGGTACTTTGTTTAATCTTTTAAAGTTTAAATCATTGCTTCAATTTTCCATTTTTATAAACAGCAAAAGCAAAGTGTTGTCTCACATGGAGGAGTTGGCTACATGAATTAAAACGATATTATAATGCTATGCTATGTATTAAGTCTAAAGATAGACCATTTTTACTTATAAACCTCTATATATTCTTTTAACTTATATTATGTGGTTGGTTTTTTATGGTTAGGCTGATGTTTTTAGGTTATTTCAATAAATTTAATTCAAGAATAATATGGTATCAGTGGTTTAAAAGTTCCTGTACTGCGATTTCGGCCGTTACAAAACAGTACCAGCGGTGGCCGTTACTGCTTTTCCCCCGTTTTAACGATGAGAAAGAAAATCACAGCCAAAACTCCGTTACGGCCGCGACAATACACTGTTACGGCCGCAAAAAACAGAATAGAATTCATAAAGTAGAAAGAGGGAATCTCGATATTAAATACAACTTCATTGCTTGCTTCCTCCTTCAATCGGCAGATCTAGATCTCCTTCTCTCAGTGACTCACTCTTTTGGTTTGGGTGTTGTGTTTGTGTGCAAGAGAGATGAGTTTTTAGAGAGAAAAAACTTGAGTTTGAATTGTGTGTTCCGTGTTGGTGAATCATGTTGGCGATTGTGTAATTTGTGTTTGTTGGTGAGGAAAACGAAGCGGAAAGAAGAAACTAGAAAGAGTGAGACATTGGAAGAAGATACTAGAAAGTAGAAACAATGGAGTGAGTGAGAACGAGTGACTGAGTGAGTGGATATTGCTTATGTTATTTATGTGATTGTTGTCTTTTTTTCTTTTGGCTTTTACCTGATACCGAGAAGTAATTGCTTCTTTTTACTCAAATAATTAATTATGTATTTATTATATAGCATATGAAAATGAAAATATAAATAATTTTATTTTAATAATATTTGTGTAATGTTGTGAGAAATTCAAACCGCGATGACCGTAATTTGTGATACAACATCCGCAACAGCCGAAATTGCAAAAACCTTGAATCACACTTCAAATACTTCTATAAATTTTTAATTTAATAAGTATAATCACATAACCGTTTCAAAGGTTGCATGTAGATTATACGATGCAAGATTAACTGGTGGGTGGAATTGCCTAATTCCACCAAAATAAGATTCTGTGTGCACTCTTAATCGCTCAAGGCAAGCATAATCTCAAGATTGTGGGATTTTAGGATTCAAATCGGGATTCTAAGTACCATGGTTTAAAATAATAAAATACTAATTAGTTATTATTTGGAAACACTCATTCTACCCCTGTCCCACAAAATGGTGCATTTGTCTGAAAGCTGCAATCAACGGTCACGGTGTATTTATCTGAAAATAGCAGTTAATGGTGCATTTGTTTGAAAACTTCATTCATTTTTTTCATTAAAATACGATAAATTAACACTCTTTTATCAAGAATATTATCTTGGGGATAACTTATCACTTTGATGACAAAAATCTCAGAAAGATTACTGTAGCCAAAGGCGTCCAAAGGAATTCCTAAAATACTGCTCCTTTAGCTAGGCACATGGTGCCCGTGTGCCTTAGAAGCTAGGAAGCACCGACACTCCTCAGATTAGGCGTGTCCGTGTCGGACACATGTCGGTGTCTGACACCGACACCGACACTTATGATTACACTAAATTATGTCGTTTTTCCAAATTTTTATCGGTGTCGACGTGTCAGTGTCGTGTCCGGTGTCGGTGTCTGTGTCCGTGCTTCATAGCTTAGAAGTAGTTACTTTCAAAGCTTCACCTGTTTTCCGAATTTATGTATGTATTAAGTTGATTTTTCATTGTATTCCTCCTGATAATATGCTTGTTTGTTATCCTAATGATATATTTCACTCATTGATGATTCTGTGAAACATCTTTGCAGGATATGAGGATTGGCAATTCCCCTTTTCAAAATAATGTCCCCATTGGAAATGGAAGTGGTATTACTGTGAATGCTATGAGTAACATGTTCACTCCTCCAATAGGAGGACCTTCTCCTCTTTCAAGCAACTCTTTTACGAGGCCTCCTTATGGTGGATCTTCAGATGTTACTGATCTCTCAGCAGCTGAATTATACTGTCAGCAACACGAAGTTACAGCAACGGTTTGTAATATTCTTTTCGCAGTTGTGTATGCTACCAAATTTAGTTTCTTGATACAAATAATATTTGGACCAAGCCTTCCCAGACTCCCCAGTTCACTAGGCATACTTGCTATTATCAATTGCCTATGTATTAGAATTACGATGCTCCAAAGGAGAGAATGGAGCATCAATGCTTATAACTTCAGATTTTGCACATGTAATATGATATGTTTTAGACGGTTTCTGCTTTTCAGCGGGGATCTTGATGCCAATGTTTTTTTCTTCCAGAACAGCCACATCTGTTTTATGCTTAGATTATATTTCTTTATATATATATATATATATATATATATATATATATATATATATATATATATTGTATGAGCTGTTTCTCATTATTTACTGCTTATTGGACAGGGTGACAACATTCCACCACCATTCATGACATTTGATTCTACCGGGTTCCCTCCAGAGATATTGCAAGAGGTAAGTTTATTCTGTCCTGTTATATGGTATTGGATGCTATGGTACTTGAGTTTGGATCTGCTCTATTTCCATATGTATCCAGTTTATTTCACGGGTGTATGACATGTGGCGCTTAAAAATATCAATGGCCAAGATTAAAATTTTAAAATCAGTATTTATTAAATAGAGGAGAGAGAGAGAGAGAGAGTTTCAGTGCTTATGGTAGGAAGTTGGCGTCGCTCTGACGCAGTGTAAAGCCAAGCGAAATTAATTCCTACTTTGACTACATGTAAGCAAATTACAGGAAGAAGGTTTAGCAAGGCAGCAAGAACAAAGGGGGAAGAAGGGATAAAATGAAATGAATAAGTAAAAACTGGTAATAATCTCATTACAGATGTTGAATCTTCAATCAAAATAGAAAAAGAGGAAAAATGGTAATAATCACATTACAGCATGAAGTGGTTGTAATATCAATTACATTGTTGAATTCCAAAATTGGAAAATGAAAAGATACAAAACACTACATGAAGAACAGAGATGGATATGGTGATGCGGTGTGGCCGTATATCGGGGATACTGTGGGGCTGCATATCGGTGACACGGCAGATGGCACGGCAAGACGGAAAAGTAATTTGGGTTCTGAGTTCATGAGACGAGGGCTACATTTCAATCAATCTGCTTTTTTATTAAAAAGATTAATGATTTGTTTTAATCTTCGCTGTTGTTATTTTTAAGTGCCATGTGTTATGCATGTGACACAAACTGGAAAACTGGACATATAAGGAAATGGAGCAGATCCAAACTCATGGTGCTTCTAGGAAAGTAATCGTTTTCCACTTGCACTACTTTTCCTCACCGTTTTAACTCAAATTTTACTTTTAAACTCTTGTCGCAGGTGCGATATCTGCTCCAGAGCAGGAGCATATGTCGTACGCTGCACTGCTAATCTGCTATTGGCACAATTACACGGGCAACTACTATCCTGATTTTTGGAGCCTGCAAAAAGGATGGTTGTAGCCTTTCATGGGCATCTTCTATAAGTGTGGATGGCCCTTCAATCAAATTTCAGCTTATGTGACCTGGGATTTGTTGCTAATTGGCTCCGCCTCTAATATCTTTTTTGCCTTTTTTTATTGCCTCAAGTTGCTTCAGTAAGCAACCACAACCTATGGGTCCTTTTGTTAATTGTTTGCTAATTTGTTTGTTGGTTAAACTGTTGAATGCAATTGTGTTGTCTTAATCTAGAGGTATTGGATGTGTGCACCGTGTCGTCTGATTGCCTGCCAATATGCTTTGATTTCAGGTACGTTCTGCGGGCTTCTCGAATCCAACACCAATACAGGCTCAAACATGGCCCATTGCCCTACAGGGTAGAGACATAGTGGCTATTGCCAAAACAGGCTCTGGGAAAACACTAGGCTACTTAATGCCGGCCTTCATTCTTCTCAGGCAGAGACGCAATAATTCTCTGAATGGCCCCACTGTATTGGTTTTGGCTCCAACACGTGAACTTGCGACACAGATCCAAGAGGAGGTCTTCAAATTTGCACGGTCTTCAAGAGTATCTTGCACGGTTTGTTCTTGAGCATTTCTATCGTTCTTTTTTAATGTTTTAGTCTATTTATATTGGATTTCCCTTTGCAGTGCTTGTATGGTGGAGCGCCTAAAGGTCTTCAGCTAAAGGAGTTAGATCGTGGGGCAGATATTGTTGTTGCCACACCTGGTAGGCTTAATGATATACTTGAAATGAAAAAAATTGACTTTAGGCAAGTTTCACTCCTTGTGCTTGATGAGGCCGACCGAATGCTTGATATGGGTTTTGAGCCTCAAATCCGTAAGATTGTGAATGAGATTCCACCACGTAGACAAACTCTCATGTACACTGCAACCTGGCCAAAAGAAGTTAGAAAAATTGCCAGCGATCTTCTTGTTAATCCTGTTCAGGTTAACATTGGAAATGTAGACGAGCTTGCTGCAAATAAATCTATCACACAGGTATTCAATTAATGCCCAGTCATTTAGCTTGATCAATGTTTTTATTTATTTGTATGCTCCGTAATTGCTTTGGCAATGCTGTGGAAGGTCAAAGTTACCATTGTGATCAATTTAATTTATATTCTATTCTGTGACTATTAATTGCTGTTTCTCATGTATGGAAGTATCACATATAGTAATAAATATATCATGTTCTGTTTTGCATTTATGGTGATGGGAATTTTTGTCCTCAAGATTAAGATTGTATACAACTTTTTTTTTTTTGTGAACTCATCTCTAAGCAAAGATACATTCAGTTCTTTGATAGAAGAAAAAGTTGTGACTCATTGCACTTCACATGTATGTATATGGAAATGGTCCACTTAAAATGTATATGTAAACTGGTAACCCTTTCCTACGGTATATAATCATTGCATTATCTTTCCAGCTTAGTTAGATTGTACTGCTTACTCAATGTGTTGTACTTGCTATACCTCTGTATTCTGACTTCTATTTGCTGCCAATGGAGTCCATCCGTTTTTCTCTGTTTGGAATGAGTTTACTGAAGTCTGTTCCAAGTGCAAAAAATAAATTTTTGTTTAGTTTCTTGATGACTTAAATTCCTTCTTTCCCTTAGTAAAAGTGATTTGTAAACTGGCAGTATGTTGAAGTTGTCGCACAAATGGAGAAACAGAGGCGTCTAGAGCAGATCCTCAGATCTCAGGAACGGGGTTCTAAGATCATAATATTTTGTTCCACAAAAAAGTTATGTGATCAGCTTGCCCGTAGTATTGGCCGAACTTTTGGGGCTGCTGCAATTCACGGTGACAAGTCTCAAGGTGAGAGAGACTGGGTTTTAGGTCAGTTCCGGACTGGGAAATCTCCAATTTTGGTTGCCACTGATGTTGCTGCTCGTGGTCTTGATATTAAGGATATAAGGTTTGCCTCTTTGTATTTAAGTGCTTATTCTCAAGTTTATTTATGAAGTAGGCGTTTGAAGATTTTAATTTTAAATGGCGTGTGCATGTGCTAGATAATGATGATCCTATTATTAGATGTTGTATTGTGGCCTTATCTTTGTTTGGCCGTTATATGAACCATTTTTGTTAAATTTTGTTACCATTTTACATTATAGGGTGGTGATCAACTATGATTTCCCCAATGGTGTTGAGGACTATGTACACCGAATTGGTAGAACTGGAAGGGCAGGTGCTACTGGAGTGGCATATACCTTTTTCTCTGAGCAGGATTGGAAACATGCAGGTGATTTGATCAAAGTTTTGGAGGGTGCTAACCAGCATGTGCTTCCAGAGTTAAGACAGATTGCTTCACGTGGGCCACCAAGCTTTGGAAAGGATAGGGGCGGGATGAGTCGTTTTGACTCTGGTAGTGGTGGTGGTGGGCGCTGGGAGAGTGGTGGTCGTGGAAATACGAGGGACAGTGGATTTGGTGGTCGTGGAGGCATGAGGGATGGTGGTGGCTTTGGTGGTCGTGGGGGCATGAGGGATGGTGGTGGCTTTGGGGCTCGCGGTGGAATGAGGGATGCAGCTGGTGGACAAGGTGGTAGAGGTGATTTCTTTCCTGGTAGAGGGGGCAACAGGGGTAGAGGATTTGGTGCTCCACGTGGGGGCAGTGTTGGTTGGGGTGGCAGGGGTGACCGCGGTGGTCCTAGTGATCGGTACATGGATGGTCGTGGACAAGGACGTGGACGGGGAAGATTCGACAACAGAAGAGATGTTCCGAGAAGTAGAGACAGAAGTTACAGTCGTAGCCCTGATAGAGTTCGAACGTGGGATATTAACAGAAGCAGCAGCAGGAGTAGAAGTAGAAGTAGGAGTAGGAGCTATAGCCGTAGTCGTAGTCCACGTCGCAGCTGGTCTCGAGGTCGCAGTCGCAGCTATAGCCGTAGTCGGAGTCCACGTCGGAGTCGTAGCCGTGGTCGTAGTTATAGCCGCAGCCGCAGCCCCAAACCTACAAGGCGTGTTAAGTCAAAATTTTCTGATAAGATTGATATTGTGGCACCTGAAGCAGGAGCTTCTGATCCTATACCTGGCAACACAGAAGGGAATTCTATTTTGGGGACAGAACATGTGGAGCAGCTACCTGTTGTGGGGAACACTGGCCCAAATAATCCAGAGGCTGTAGTGGACGTTAGTCATCAACCACCTTCTGATATTTGATGCAGTTGTTCTAATCACAATTTTTGAAAATGCATTTTGACAGTGGGTGCTATATTAACCTCTCACTTTCTGTTCCCTATTGGCTTTGCACTGAGATTGCCTAATAGCAAAAGATTGATTCGAAGTTACAGAATGCAGGAAACTCGAGCAAACGATCTAATATGATATACTGCAGCTTTGCTGAATGTTGAATGCAAGTTGTTTTGGTTTTTAATTTTTTGTAGGCTGGTGGTAACGTCGTATTTAATTCCCATTAATTTGTGAAAATTGGAAGGCATTGGTTTGGTTGTATTATTAGTTGTGTGGGTTAAACTGATGTAATAGATTCTATATTTTTATCATTTATTGTAAAAGACCAGAGCTCAAGTCACTTAACCTGGTGGTAATTATTGCTTTATTTTGTCATTCTGTTTTTGTTAGCATAGTGTCCTTAAGACAATATTTCATGTTCACTTACTAGTTTAATAAAATAAAATGGACTGAAATTTGAAGTTAAATAAAACACAGATATTATTTATTTACATAAATATTGAGTTTAATTTCTCTACACCGTTCGGGTAAAATAAATTATTTTACGCATCCATTAAGATATTAGCATGTCAACTAATGGCTGAGGTGACAACTTGGTTATCCATAGCAATTGGGTTACTTTTACCCATCCGAGCTGTCAAATATTGAGTGGTGAAGAGATATTAACTTTGTAATTTTTAATTGTAGCAATGAAATTTTTAATAATGTTACATTTTCCCCAAAGTTAATGAAGGGAAGTATTAAATCACACTCACACACAATTCAAGGTCTGTTGTAGTTTACAATGAAAAACCAATCGCCTTTTTTTTTTTTGAAACTCCCTCTCTTTAATTAATTTTTTTTTGGTACACTCTCTTTAATTAATTTACTCACAGTACTAGTACTCCTTTTCATTATTTTTTGAAAATTTGACACTACTTTTCGTTTGTTTTCACAAAGGCAAACAACATACGAAATTGTATATTTTTTAAATCATTTTTTTTTTTAATAGAGAAAATCATATTTTTTATAGTTAAATATATTTTTAGTTCTTATATACTTTTAAATTTTATTTTTAGTCCCTCTTAGCAAGTTTTATTTCATTAAATATTTAGTACATCATAAGAATATCTCTTGCAAAAATTAAATTTTTTTGACAATGAATGAATTAAATGTTTTTTTTTTTTACGTGCTTAAAAATTGATGAATAATTCATCTTATATATGTTAAAAAAATAAATTTTTATGGGAGAGGTTTTTATAACCTTATAAACATGAATATAAATGCATAAAAGAAAGTCATATGCATAAAAAATATAAATATGAATACAAAAAATCATTCGAAAATGTGAAAGTACACAAAAGTTTATTAAAAGTAGTGGCCAAAAGTTGTGGCAGAAAATTTTTGAGGAATTAAAAGTTGTAGAAATTTTTTATAGGAACTAAAAACAAAATTCGAGATATTTATCGTAACCAAAAACTTACTTGACCCTATTTTTTATTCAAATTAATTAAGTAACATTTGAATATTTATAAACTTTTTTTATAATAAAGTTTATATGCATGAAAAATATACACTTTAATGAAAGGCAGACAGACAATAAACTACACCGCTAACCATTTTTTAAATAGTATTATCGTGAAAAATAATATTGGACCGGGCAATGGGCTAAAAGGGAGAAATCCATTAGGCCCAATAAGTCTCAAAGTATCAAAGCCCAATCAAAATGATCCATGAGAGGAGGCGAGCCAACATGACGCGGCGAGACGGTGCTAGCAAGTATGTCGCGCCCAAGTATCTTCTTCCTCTTCTATGTGTCAACTGCTTAACTTCGCGTGGAAGACATCAACACCTCGTAACCTCCATAGCTTGGGGACGAAGGAAAAGATGACTACTCCTATTCTTGCGCTGAATCACCGGAGAAGACGGTGATGGCCGAATCTCCAGGAGTTTAAACTTGGAGAAGAATGAATATCAGTCTATAAATAACATCAAGCTTTCATTGTAAAAGGATATATGACATTTTTACTAAGATTCCCAGAATTAGGGATCATACATTGTAATTCCAACATCACATTATTAATAATATAACCCCCTTTGAGTGTTCACCAGAACAAATATAAACTTTAATTGGTAAAAATAGCGAAAGAGTGATAAGTTAGTTGATAATTAAGGTTGGGAATTAGGGATGACAATTGGCCCCATACCCAATGTGTAATTTCACTAAAACTAAAAATATTTTTAAAAAATAGAAAGAATATAAGATAAATACAATAAAAAGATGACATGCTTAAAATTTAGAATGTATTAATTATAATTTATTTAAATGTATACACGAGAAAATACATTTAATAATTTTATTAATTTAATAAGTTTTACAAGGAAGAGCTCAATAGTTATCTACTTCTAATATAATAAAATTGATTACTATATAATTTACTAATTTATCCTTAGTGGTTTTAACCACGTTCCAAGTTTTGTATTCTTTATTGTAATTTAACTAAAATAATTATTAAAAAAATAGAAAGAATATAAGATAAATACAATAAAAAGATGACATGCTTAAAATTTAGAACGTATTAATTTTAAATTATTTAAAAGCATACACGGGAAAATACCTTTAATAAATCAATTTTATTAATTTAATAAGTTTTACAATAAATAGCACCATAGTTTCACTTATATTTTATAACAAAATTTAAAATATTTTACCGTAAATATATTTTTGCATTAATATCATTATGAATTTAAATATTGCATAAAAATCAATGGATCTGTGCGAATGCACGAATCTCTAAACTTGTTTATAATAAAACTTTAATCAAATTAATATTTGAGATGATTATTATTCTAAGCTTTCGATTAGTTCTGGGTTGCTTTGAACTTTCAATAAGATTTGATTTGTACCGAGTCTCTCCCAATATCCATATAATTCGTTGATTTCGTCTGTCTAGCTTTGAAAATAGGCCACTTATTGAGTTGTTTCTCTATTTCTTGTCAAGTAGCCTAGTGATTAAAAATTTCATCTTAAAGATGAATAAGTGGAATGTCCAAGGTTCAAACCCCGACTCCTGCGATGTCCCTACATGCGATGTCAGGAGTTGTTTCTCCATTTCTAATCCCCTCGGTAATATGATAACTCTCTCCTCTAAATTATTTGCCATGACACAAGAATATGCTAAACGAACGATAATGTGCAAAATTCATTTTTTTTCTTCTTATTTCTAACCTTTCACTTGCATCTAATTGTAGGATTTTGTTAATTAAAAAAATTAAGTTTGTTATAATTAGAGAAGGTAGAATGTGGTAAGCATAATCATATCATCTTTATTAAGGGAAGTGAATATCAATATAAAGTTGACGATATATAATATTGTATTTCTAACATATTTTTCTAATAACATTATTTAAAAATGTTTAATTAATTAATACTGTTGTTATATTTTAAAAATAAAATTTAATTCAGGAAATAAATTTGAAAAAAATATTATAAAAATAAAGCTTGTTAAATAAAGTGCAAGGCAAAAAACGGCATATAAATCGGACGCTCGTAGCTATCACACTCTCCCTCACTCTCTCTGACCCGCGAGTGGGACTCACTGGAGCATGAACAGTGTATCTTCAACCTCTGGCGGGTCGACCCGTGACCAGAAACGGGTCAAAACTGGGTTGCGCTCCATCACCATTTTCTCCGCGTTTACAGCCCCGTTTCGTGCGATTTTTGGTGCGTTTCGACCAGAATTCAATCTTCTAAAGATTTTAACACAAAATTATCAAGTTTTAAACATCAAAACGTGAGATTTAAAACAAAATTCGCGATTTTGTGAACACCATAAAAGAAGAGGTTTTTCTTTGATTTCTCCCTCTATGATTGTCGAAAAAACACAAAATTTGTGTCATTAAATTTGTAAAATCATGATCCACAAAACTACTTAATGTTTTACTGTAATTTGTTGCATACCAAGTTCGAAATTTAAAAAAATAATAAAACGAAAATGAACTAGAAATTAAGAAAAGATGAAAAATGATAATTTTTAGTTATAAAAATCTGAACTTTGAAGTAGATGGAATGAAAAATTGTTAAAATTCAGTGGGTATTTTTATAATTACATAATTATAACTTGCTAGAGTTGCAACTTTTATATTTTTGATGACATAAATGATAGAAGATTAATTGGATAGTTTAGATTAGTGCCAACTCAAATGGGTAATCCAGCCCAATTTAATGAAATGGGTAGATAAGAATTTGCCAATGACTGATAATTTGTGTTTTCAATACATTGAATGACTTGACAGCATATTATTGGATCCATGTGTTAAAATAATTTTACACTTGCTTACAAATAATTTATGGTAGAGTAAACAAAAATGGTTTGCCTTGTAGTTTGTCTTGTTTAGGGATAGAAGAATAGGTTTCATATGTGTAATGATTTGAGCTGTATTTGATCTCATCATGATTCATGAATATTTTAATAATGTTAATTATTGTGAGTTTAATAATATATATAATATCTTGTCAAAAAAAATAATATATATAATCTGTATAGTATAATTTTACACTAAAATTCATCGAGACTATTTTCTTTTTTCATGTCATACCATAAACTTTAAAATGTCTTTACAGGATTAGAGTGATGTAGCAAAATAATATTTCATGGAAAATAGTCATACACTAACAATGTATATATGCTTTAAAATCTAATATTATCTTTACCCTTCTTTTTGCTTTTTTTTTGTTTTTTGTTTTTAATCCTCTGATTTTCAAGGAAATAGTCTGATAATCCAGAGTTCAGTCGGGAGGTAAATAAAATCTGACTAAGAATTGTTCCCACCAGAAATCGAACTCGGGTTCTCTTGAACAATTCATCCTAAGAGGAGCTCGTTAACCATTTGATCTCAATATCTTGGTTAAATTGTAATATTATCTTTATCCTTCTCTTAATTATGAGCAAATATAAGATGTATCTTGATAAACACAGATTATTGGAGTGGAAGGAAAGATACTCATTAGCCATTGCCAAAGGGAGGCACATGATACTATCATCTTTTTGCACTAATATGCTTTCATGAATCACCTTATAACATTGAGGACAAAGTATCCACTTTCTTTCTCTTTACCTCCTTATGCACCTTCTTATTGATGATCTAAGCATTCATTCTCAATAAAAAGTTCCTAAGTGGGGTCATTCTTTTAGTTGCATTTTCTAAAGTTTACCAAGTGGTTTTTGATTCCCATTGTGGGATTTTCAAAGTGTTGTAGTTTCTACACGATACAAAAGAATGCACTGATGACATGGCATGCATAAGAGTAGAAGATGAAGTGGGTGAAACTGTGAAAGCATATACAAGAATAGAAGCTTCAAAATGAACTTTCTGAACGTGTCAAAAATATCAAATGTTCCATTAAAAATTTAAAAAGTCATTCAGTTTGATGCTTTATTGTCTACACACTTGTTGGACTAGTCTATAGAATGTAGAGGCTAAAGCTAAATTCACCGATCGTTAGTTGGTTCAGTGGTGATTGACAGTGAATTTGGTAGGGAGAACCACAGTTTCATCCTCCGCAACTGCGATCGGGAGGGGGCTGAAACCACTTGATGCCAGAACTGACCCCTGAACCAGATTAAACTAGTGGTGAAAGCAAAAAAAATAAAAAAATAAATTCCGAAATAAGTGTGCACGATTCTATTAGACATGTTCTCAAAATTAAGTTAAATTGGTTGTAACTCATAACTCTCATTTGAATTGCTCTAGTGGTTTTAGTTTGAAATTTTGAAGTGTGTTTTTTCTCTTGTATCAATTTCGGTAGGGATGGCAAAAATATCCTTACCCGCGAATATCCGTGAATAAAATCCCTCACGGGCATGAAGCAGATAATTTAATGGATATCCGCGGATAAAATAAATGGATATTTTAACTACTCGTTACTTAATGAATATGGATGCAGATTTAATCGTATCCACGCTCGTGGATATCCGTACCCGTTAATAAATAAAAAATTACTTTTAAATATTCTTAGTTATTAAATATAAAAGAGACTTTTATATTCAGTATAGCTTTGTGATGAACTTTATTTTAGTTAGAAATGTATGTATGTTATTTTTTTTAAAGAGAAATATATAGATATTATATTAAGTTTTAGTAAAAAGAAGAAAAATGACTATGGTGACTTTGTTGTTAAATTGAAAGTGAAATGTATGAATATTATTATGTGTTAATATTTTTATTTTTTTTATTTTTTTAACGAAATTTTAGATAATTAGAAAGAGAAAAAATTTAAAAATTATCATCCATGAATATCTGTTAATATCTGCGGACACCTCAAAAGCCGCGGATTACCCGCTTAATGGATACTCGTACGGATATGGAACGGATACTGATATCATATTTATCCAATGGGATTAACACGAATATCATACTATCCTCCCCCATGAATATCCATTTACATCCCTAAATTTCGGCGGATTAGTCAATACATAGTTTTGTAGCTCTGTCTTTAAATAACCCCCACATGTGGATGGTGAAATTATATCTTTTGGATTAGTAGGATCTTAAGTCGGATACCGAGTTTTTTAAAAAAATGTGTGAAATTGGTTGTCTTGTCTATAAGCATATTAATGAGGAAGAATTAAGTGGTCACAAACATTTAATCATTCTATTTGGTCACATATACATGTTTGATAAAAGATAAAAAGAAATGACCCCCAAACTAAATTAAACTGATGATAAAAACAAAATAAATTTGAAAGAAATGTTTTAAATAATATATATTTTTAAAATAATTAAATGATATAAATTTTTATGTTCGTGATCAAAATTATCTAGTGATTTGTGACCGCATAAGTGTTTTTTATGTTTAATAGGCTATTGTATTATAATTGAACATGGCATATTAAGAATTTTGAATGGAGCAAGCAATGGTAATCACTAAAGATACAAAAATAAGCGGTTTGTACATTTGGATGATTCTATTATTATTTGCTCATGCATTATTTGTTAGTCAAGATTTTCGTAATAAAATTAACTATGACATTTTAGATTAGAGTTTTTTTTTTTTTTTTTTACTAAAAATATGATTCATTCAAATTGAAAGTACATCGTCGATTATTAGAAATTCAATATTGCTAAAAACTGAAAAAGGTGAATCTACAAACAATCTTGCAACACCTAGGTTAATAGCATACAACGATATTATGAAAGTGCCTACAAATATGACAGAATAAAAGTAACCGGAATCTTCATACTCCCGTATTTGCAACGTTGACGTCCAAGTCTTCATCAGATATGTAATGAGTTGAGTTAGATATGTCAATTTGAATCAACGAAATACCGTACTAAAATGAACCACGAACAAACGTCGCACAAGACGACGCTAAACACAACGCTGCACAAGATGACGCCAAACACAACGCCACACAAGACGCCGACAAACTAAAAACAAAAAACGAAAAAACAAATCTGTGTGGATAATCACTTATTTAAATGAAAAGGAAAGAAAAAATAATTGAGAGGGGTGACTTTGGATCATCCTAAAACCACCCTCCTTGGTGGATGAACAAAAGAAAAAACTAGGGTCGAGGGGAGAGGGTAGATTAGAGTTTGTTAGTAAAACTGATTTGGTTGAATTAAGTAAACAAAGTTTAAAGCAAACATAAATGAATAACTCAATATGTTGAAATATCGTAATATAAACATCATGGTTTGAACACATAAATCATCACTTATTTATTTTAATGGGTAAAATTTTAATCATTAAACTATTTGACCAAAATTAAAAATTGAAATAATTTACAAACATGAACTTGTTTTAATAAATTTTCATATACAATTTTTTAAGTCAAATTTTTTTTCATATACAATTTTTTTTGTCAAGAGTAATATACAGTTTTATAAATATCGATGTAAGTTAGTAGAAAAAAATATATCCATGGAAATAAAATCAAATGAACCAATTAAACAAACTTTATATTTTTACAAATTTGTGTCAAAAAAAATTTAAAAATATTTTGTCAAAATAATTCAAATTGGACCGCGAAAGTGATGAAAAATAGTGACAGTAAGAAAAGCGGGGGAAATCACAATCGATTTTACCAACAACACAAGGTTATTTCGGTAAATATCCAAAAGAGAAATGAGTAAGAAACACCAAAACGCTTCGTATCTTACATAGTTCTCCCTCTCTCTCTCTCTCTCTCTCTCTCTCTCTCTCTCTCTCTCTCTGATTTCTCAAAAGCTTCACCGTTTACGTTAATGGTTAGGGTTTCATAATTCACATTACAACATGTTGCAGAAACCAACTCCTTCTCAATTTTCACTCTCCAATTCAATTTCTTCTACACGCTTTTCGCAAAATATGAATTGATTCATTATCTTCTTTTTCTTTTGAGGTAATTCATTTCTCTCGCTTAATTTTCTTATTTCTATTTTGCGCTTAAATTCAATTCTCTTAAATACGTTTTCCATTCTCGATTCAATAATGCTTCAACTTCTTGAATTTCGTGGTGTTGTTTGATTGTTTTTCCTTTTTGTGGAACCCTTGATTATGTAATTGTTTAATTACATTTTTTGTTCTTGTTGCGAAATTGACCTGTATATCGAGTTTGAATATCTTGTTTGGACTGTGTAGTTAGAAATGGCTGAATTTAGTTGATAAGATTGGTAAATTTGATGTGTTAGTTTAATGTTTGTTGAACTCTATGAAGCACAGACACTCCTCGAATTAGGCAGGCCATACGGCACTTTCAATAATAATTTTTTTTTTTTTTGAAAACTTGTATCCGGTATTAGGACCGAGTAATCCAAGGGGACCAATCCCACCGCCCACTTGCGAGGACCCCATTTAAAGCCAGAATATTTTTGCTCTGTATGGACTAGCCCACCGAAATTGGCACTAGTGAGAATCGAATCTAAGACCTTGAGAGGAGCATACTACAAGGACCCAAGCCAACACCACTAGACCAACCTCAAGTGGGTTACTTTCAATTATAATTACATTGAATTATGTCATTTTTCTCAAATTATTACCGGTATCAACGTGTCCGTGTCCAGTGTCTGTGCCTATGTCCATGTTTTATAGGTTGGGCTTCATTGTATTGATTTTGATCCCTTCATTGAGAATTTCCATGTAACTGTTTCTGCATATTATAGGCTTATAGTTCAGTCTACCTGTTTATAATTATTGGAAAGTCTGGCTTATTTATGTCTGATGTAATTTTATCAATACTTTGAGTTTTTATGTGTGCTTATGTTTGATTCTTGTGACTGTTTACAGTGGTGGCAGTTGTGATATGGAAATGTATGGTGTTTCTGAGACTAGGAATCCGGATGCTTACTGGGTAATTTTTTTAATTAAATTTTGTAACTTCTTGTTGTTTGAATATTGATATATCAAGAGTTCTTTAATGATTTGATTTTCTTTGTTAATATAATAATCGTGTGTATTGTCGCTACTGATATTTATTATAGTCGGTAATATGTGTAATTTTATCATTTTGGTTTAGATTGAAGGGGCTGATTTAAATTCACAGTTCACAAGCCCAAACTTTGAACAATCTGGAGTAATGATTAATGAAGGAGCCCCTGAATTTGTTGACCAGAGCATGTATTACCCTGCTGCCACCAATTATGGGTATTATTGTACAGGTAAATTTAAAATGGATATGCCAGTTCTTTGGTTTTGGTGGTATTATATGCATCATATTAATGATTTATTATTTGGTGGATTTAGGATTTGAATCACCCGGGGAATGGGAGGACCAGTGTAGGATTTTTGGTATAGACGCTCCTGATGTCCACTACACGGTGAGTCTGACTACTGTACTTCTCTGTCCTATTTTGGGCATGTGACTGATTTTAATGTTATTTTTTTTTCTCTTTACCCCAGGGTGGACAAAATGAAAGTTTTCCATATGTATATTATAACTATGGATATGCACAGTCTCCATACAATCCATATAATCCGTACATACCTGGTGCTGCGGTTGGAGTTGATGGCTCATTTGGCGGAGGACAATCTTATTACACCCTCCCCAATTATCAAAATACTGCTTCTTCACCTGCTTATGTTCCCCTTGTTCAACAAGACAATTTTCCTGATAGTTCTGCAAACTCCTTGTTTGGGACCAGCACTTCTGTCAGTAGACCAGATGGAAGAGGTTTGAAACATAAGTTCAATTCAGCTTCTGGTAACTTTTCTAGGAACTCTTCAAAACATTTACCAGATCAGACAAGTTCCTTGGCCAGGGTACCAGAAGGGCCGAGAGCTAATGATTGGAGGAAGCAGGATTTGACACATGCAAGTGCTTCTGGAAGTAGGTTTCTCAACTTAGCTTCTTCAGCTGTTCATCAGGTATAATTTTTTCTTTTTTGGATTACATTTGATATGGCTAGATCAGTAATGTATTAGTGGTTGATGGTTTTGCTGTTCTGTTTTGTAGGATAGAAGTTCTGATGCTTCAGTGCAACCTGTAGATACTATTTCTAATGGGAATGTTATTTCTCATCATAGTCAATTGAAAGTACCTTCTTCAAGAAGTGGATTTTCTGGTGTAGCATCAAATGCTAATGGACAATCTGCAGTTGATAAACATAGGCCGAAGGCTGACATATTGAAAGTATCAAGTGATGGAAATGGTAGCGCTGATGTATTAGGTGAGCAAAATCGAGGCCCTAGGACTAGTAGATCAAAACATCAGCTGTCTGTGAAAGCTTATACAACTAGGGTTGGAGGTGGTAACGAGCAAGGAAACATCATCATTTATACCGATCAATACAACAAGGAGGATTTCCCTCTTGACTATGATAATGCAAAGTTTTTTGTTATAAAATCATACAGTGAGGATGATGTGCACAAAAGCATTAAATACAATGTGTGGTCTTCTACACCTCATGGAAACAAGAAGTTGGGAAGTGCTTATGAGGATGCAAAGAAAGTATCAGCTGAAAAATCTGGAGTCTGTCCGATTTTCCTATTTTTTTCTGTAAGTATGATGGTGTCTTACACGAGTTAATTTTTGTTTTTGTTGTGTATTTAATAACTATTTGCAAGCAAATCTTTTTCCTATTTTTGTTATGTAGGTTAATGCTAGTGGTCAATTCTGTGGAGTTGCAGAGATGATTGGTTCAGTTGATTTTAATAAGGATATGGACTTTTGGCAGCAAGATAAATGGAGTGGGAGCTTTCCTGTAAAGTGGCATATCATAAAAGATGTACCTAATGGTAACTTTAGGCACATTATACTAGAGAACAATGAAAACAAGCCAGTAACTAATAGCAGAGATACACAAGAGGTATATACTATTTGTTGGAAAATAATAGCGTATCTTAAATGTCTTGATATTATGTTAGTATTATAGTTCATCCTGTAAGATCAGTTTTTGTTCTAAAGTATTTCGATTGTCTCCCAAGATTAGTTTCCATGTTACATAGTTCTTTCTTATTAGTTATTATGATTTTTCTTCTGATTTTTCTATTTATATATGGTTAAGAGTCTTGTATTCCTGTAGTAGAGATTAGTGTTTATTCTTTTGATTATGTTACTATCAAGCAATGTTCTAAAAAATGGATTGGAGAGTGAGACATTCGGGTCATGATTCAATTGTTGACCCAAATAACATCAATAGGTTAAAATATTAGTAAAATAGTAAATGAATAAATTCTAAAAATAATAATCAGTTGTAGCTACTGTGGTTCATTAGACTGCAGTACTAGCGGGATGAAACCCAGTGAATTGGCTGGTGCCCGATTCAACTGATTGGTTTAGAACAGTTTCCAAAACATTGCTATGAAGTTTATTATCAATCATGTTACACCACACACACACACACACACATTATATATATATATATATATATATATATATATATATATATATATATATATATATATATATATATATATATATATATCGAGAAAACCGATAACTCCAACAATTAATTCTGTTCCAGAGTTATTTTATGAAATGTTGATTTGTCAACTTCATATGTTTAAATTTAGTCTTTGTATGTTAAGTTTTTGCAATTTGTTTGCTAAAAGGATTATTGCCATTTCTCGAGTGTCTTATTCTGTTATATTAATTGCTGAGTTCTCCAATGATTCAATTGATTGACTCCGAACCAATGAATATATGTTTGATTGCTTGTCTGTTTGTGTTTGGTGTAAGGTTTTAGCTGAGTTAATATGCTTGAAGAGGAAGCAATTGTATAAATTTAATTAGATGTTTGGTGGATACTAGACCTACTTTTTGTGTTAATTATCTTGATTTTGGATTTAGTTGATATTAGGATCTGGTTGCTGTTGCGATGGGTGCAGTATACATAATTACTGACATGAATTAATTTACTTGAACCAAGTGAATTTTTATTTATTTTTTGACAAAAACCAAGTGAATTGTTGATCAGTTTACCTTTTGGTTCTATTGTTGGGTTAAACAAATTATTATTCATGGCAGATAATGTATTGTAAGGGATTGGAAATGCTGAAAATATTCAAAAATCATACTTTGAAGACATCTTTGCTTGACGACTTCATGTATTATGAAAACCGTCAGAAGATCATGCAGGATGAGAAAGCCAGGCTCCTAATCAGAAGTTTCAAAAGTCCATTATTCTTACCAGCATTGGAAGCTCCTCGAAAGTTGAATTTTGTTGTTGAAAAACTGGCCAGCAATTATGAGAAGAATTTAAAGCTCAAGGATGATTCTGATAGCTTAAACCAAAAGTCCATTTCAAGCCCTGAGCAGAACATCCATAATTCTGATGTCCGTAATATCAAGTCTGTGAATGAGCAGGCTGAGAAAACTGCAGTTGATGAAGATATTTCCTCTATCTTAAAGATCGGTTCAGTCACTATTACCCCAAAGAAGGTTGAGACAAAACAATCTGGCATTGGTAACAGAGAACAGTTTGATGTTCTTACGGTAGGCTCAATGCCAGTTAAGGTTAATGGCTTCGCTAGCTCTTCTGGTATCTTGAAAGTTGGCAATATACAACTTGCCCCAAAAGCATTACAACCGTAAAAAGGAGATGCTGCTGCTAAAAGTAGTTTCCATAATTAAATTCTGCGTTTGCTTTTTGATTCGTCATCTGGTTGGGAAGCTGTTTCTTATTGATCTATTTCTGTTTCTAATTCTTTGATACAAAGGCCCTTCCCACTGTCATGGATTTTCAAGCGGCAGTGTTGACTCATAAAACTTCGAAAAACTATTGTTTTTCCTTTTGCGCACATACTTGGGTCAGTTTTTTTTTTTTTTTTGTTAAAAATTTCATCCAATATTTGTTGAGAAAGCATGCGAAAGCTTCTCACCACTTTCATTCCATGTGATTGTTATATTCACAAGATTTATCTTTGTTGTGTTGTTAAGAGTGTATGTGTTCCATTTTGATTCTGATTTGGTTTTGAAGGTGGTTGTCAATGTTGAATATAACTGAATGGAAACAATAGCAAATTCTTTTGGTTTATTTAAGTTTTTTTGGCACACATTATACTTTTTCAACACCTTAATGCCCCCAATTAGGTCGCAAGTGTTATCAAGCTCGGCTTTCGTTTATTTAGTTATTGTCCACTACTGTGGAATCCAAGATACAACATGATGTTACCATTCCATGCGTGCGTCGAACTGTGTACTTTTACCAGGTACATCAAATGATCATATGAAAAAATTTATGTGAATTGCACCATGTGAAGGCTTTTTATTTAAGAGGCCATGTGAAGTTTTAACATCAGATAATTTGTTCTTTATCTATGCTTTTTTTTTTTAAAAAAATAAATAAATGAATAAAAATATAAAAAAAATTGACTTTTTTGTACCACAAAAAAGAATTGAGTAAACGAGTTGAACCTAATGAGTTGAATTAAGTTGTTTGTGAATTTTAAATGAGCAGAACTTAAGCTAAGAAAGAAGTTGTTGTCAAACTTGAGCCTAGTATCAAGTTGAACAATTTCTTATCGAATGGAGTTGAGCTCAAGTGAGTTTAACTCAACTAGGCCAATTTTTAGCCCTACTGTTGGACTACATCCGACCACACAATATAGGGTTTCAGACTATATGACAATAATTGTCCAAAAGGACACTTGACTCATAGAAGGTTCTAGGCCTTGAAAACCCCAGCCTTAGTCTATACTGAGGTATACACAATTCTAAACCTATACTCCATGATGCTTATTAATTTAATCGTCAGAGTAATTGCAACTACACTCCACCACTGGGGTCTTGTAAGCAATGATCTATCCACAATGACCCGTACAATATAGTCCAACATCAGATCTCCAAGTCTGGAAGGATGAAGTAGTATTTTGTTTTTGTTACCATTTTATTGGTACAAAATCTCCACCGTCTTTAAAAAAAAAATCTTTGTCTAGCACCTACTGTGACACAAAAGGTAGATTCTCTCCTCTAAACTATTTTTTTGGTCCATACACAAAACCCTTTTCTATAAAAACTTTTAGATCGGATCGAATTTTGGATCATTTTTTTAAAACGGAACCAAACTGTATACATATATTTTAATAAATGTCTATCTTTTTTATTATTAATTAAGGTATATTGCATTAATCTATTATTATCATATACTCCCTCCAGTCCTTAATATAAGAGACACTTTATTTTTCAGATTCATTGCAAATATAATGTATCTAGTCAATAATATAGCATTAAATAGCATTAAATGAATAATAACTAATAGAAAATAATAAACTATAAAATTTGTAAGGTGCCTCATTAAATGAATTATCTACGCATTATCAAAAAACCATTTTTGTCCACGTACGCCTTCATCACATGTCATACTTCATATTTTACTTTCAATCCTACAATTATACATGGGGAATGATCAAATTACACCGGTGTAACATTTGAGTAATGTTACACCGCTCAATAACGCTTTAACGAATACAAATTTTACAAAATTCACCGTTGGATTGAAAGCTTATATCGTATAGATCATATATGTTGAATTGTATAAAAATCTAAAATCGTTTGATATGTTTTTTGAGATAGATCAAGATTAACTGTATTCAATAAAAACGCATAAACCATTAATCTTCATCGGTCTCAATAACATATCAAACGATTTTAGATTTTTGTAAAATTCAACATGGATGATCTATATGATATAAGCTTTCAATCTAACGGTGGATTTTATAAAATTTGTATTCGTTAAAGCGTTATTGAGCGGTGTAACATTACTCAAATGTTACACCGGTGTAATTTGATCCCTCCCCATTATATATAATATAATTAGGGATAAACATTCTTATTGCCCACGTAGGCCTCCATCACATATCAAATTTCATATTTCATCTTTAATACCTAAAATACATAATATAAGGGTTAATTTCTTTATTCATATTGTATCATGCCGAAAGAAGATAAATCTTATAAAATAAAGGCTTAACTACACATTTGTTCCTTTACGTTTATTTTATGTTTCAATTTGGTCTCTTACATTTAAAACGTATCAATTTGATTTAAAAATGCCACGTGACTAATGTTTCAAATTTGTCCCTTGTCATCTCCATCATCCACCGTTGATTAAAAAAAGACCATATATGATTATCATAGACCCCCCACACTAAATAATAAACACACCCCTTCCCCTCACCATTGCAAACCTTTCCTGCAACCCATGGCTCAACCTAGTCACCGTGAAATTCCCCTTTCTTTTCTTTTGGTAATATATATATGTGCTGAGCAATCAAGAGCAATTGAAAAATAAATAACAAAGAAGAACAAATCAAGTGCAATCAATGGTTAATTTTTTGATTTGGTAGAAAACCTATTTTTTAGATCTGCAATTTTTCTGAGACTGAGTTAATTTTTCTGAAATTGGGAAAAAAGAAGATGAAGTTCTGGACAAAAGAAATTGGATTTTTTATGTTTGATTTTGGTAGAAATTTGCATAAACCCAACCTCAATAGATCAGACTTTTTAGGTTTCATTTTAAGTGTTGTTGTTGAAATTGTTTTGTTTTAGTTTTGGGTGTGGTGGTAGTGATTTTGGTGGTGTTGGTAGAGAGAAGAAGGTGATGGTGGTGTTGAGTGAAGGAGGTGATGAACAAGAAGATGAATCATAATCTAGTGTTGGGTGGTCTATAATAATCATACGTAGTCCTTTTTATAAAACAGATTTAACTTAAAATCTAACGGGAAGGACTAATCAATTCTAACGATGAAAACGTAAGGGACCAAATTGATACGTTTTAAATGTAAGAGACTAGATTGAAACCTAAAATAAACATAAAGGACCAAATGTATAGTTAAGGCTAAAATAAATAATAAACGCATTTGACCATAAAAAGAAATAACATAAAAATCGATGCAAGAAACTCTTCAATTTTGTTTTGACAGACATATTCGTTGGGGACAAACAATAGTTCAAGTTTAAGGTTGTTGATGACAGTAAATTATATGATGTTTTTAGTATCATTTTAGGGCAGTTTTAGTAACAATTGAAGATCAAAAGTAAGCAAAAACCTAGAAAAGTGAAGTTACTTGGCCAAGAAGCAAGAAAAGTGGAAAAAACATCAAAAGAGGGCAAAAACGTAAAAAATAGTGCGCACCATCGTAGCCACGATGAGATCTAGCGTGGTACGATGAAGGCGGTTGAAGAAAACAGAAAATCTTGATTAAATCTTTCATCGTGCCACGATATGACCCGTTGTTGCCACAATGAGGCAAAATTGAACGCCATCATGGCCACGATGGATACGATGGGTGCGCAAAAAAAGCATAAATTCAGCTGAAAAACTATAAATAGAGCCCTTCTCCTTCACAATTATTTATTCAGAAATCACTCAACAATAGTGATACTCAAGAGAGAGTTAGGAGAACTCTAAGGAGGATGCAAAGAGGGCCAAGGAACTCCGAGGCAATAAGGTTCCTTTCTTTTATTGTCTTTGTAATTTATTTTTCTAGGTTAGGTCGAGTAGATGAACTCCCTTATGAATGCTTGAAACATGTAATTACGGTTGAAAAGTTTATGCTTGATTATTATTCAGTTATTTCCACAATTGTCTTGTTTTAATTCTTCGTTCTTAATCTTGATGACATTAGAATAAACCCATAGGTAATTAGCTGATCTCGTGACAACAGACTAATAAGCACAAAAATAAAGACAATTCAACCGACCTATATGAAACAATTAAATTCAGTATCTGCGGAAAGGGGTAGGATTAAGAATCACACTTAGCTAAATTCTGCATATTTAGGGTTAATAAAAAAAGGTAGGCCAGAAACACGTGACAACTTGTTAAACATTGAACTTGCTAAGGGTAAGGACGCTTTTTTAAAGGTTGAACCATTAGAGGTGAGGATATTATAAAAACATGCGTGAAACCTACCAAACGGTTGACTAAACTCTATTCACATTGCAATAGAAATAAGGGATGGTAACTCTAAATTTATTTTAATAGAAATTAATCCGACAGACTATAACTAATAGTGAAGAAAAGTATAACGCTGGTTACCAATCAGAAGTAAGGGAGGAATTCAAAACACTTAACCACCCGTGTGTCTATCCAGTCATATTTTGATCAATTTAATTTTAATTTTATAGTATTTTAGTAAGTTTTTAGGTGTATTATATGTTCAAGAGAGAAAATTTTAGCAAGTAAAAGACATCATGAAGTGGAGTCGAGTATCAAGTTGAACAATTTCTTATCTAGTGGAGTCGAGCTCAAGTGAGTTTAACTCGACTCACGACTCATTTTAAGCCCTATATATTGTTGGACCACATCTATATTTGGCAACAACTGTCCAAAAGGACTCCGACTCAAAGAAAGGGTACAAAAGGTGAATTCTCTCTTTCCAACCGTTGATCGAACAATCACATATTCATTGTTAATCATTTAGTAATTTGTCACGTTAGCTTAAAACAAAAACAAAAATATACACATCTTCATTTGTCTTGAATATTCTGTTTGATCAGAGTTAATCATTTAGTAATTTGTCACGTACGTTAGCTTAAAACAAAAACAAAAATATATACATCTTTATTTGTCTTGAATATTCTGTTTGAAGTAAAACCCAAAGATCAATTTTATTATTTTTAGGTTAATTTAATAACACTGCCAAAAAAAAAAGACGGTTAATTTAATAACATCATAGTCAAGGTTGAATAGAAGTCCAATATTCCAAACATCAATCATCCAAGTTTATGCACAAACGATTTGTGCGCAATGTGTGTGATATTTGTCAATTTGAGAGCACCAAATAATTTAATATTCATAAAAAAAAAAATCTTAAAATCTTGGTTGTTTCGAATTGTGGCAAAAATAGTTTCACCAATATTGGCCCAGTCTTAATAATTATGCATGCAACAAAATCCATCAACCAACCATTATAGAATAAAAAATAAAAAATAAACATACTAAAATTGGATTACCAGTATAAAGAATAGAAACTAGGTATTATCAATTAAAATGTATTTATTTAAACTTGATTTGACAAAATGTCAAATCTCATGAGTACATTTTATTATGTAGAGTCTCACATAACATACAAATTATTTATTTATTTATTTATTTATTTATTTATCGTTGTCGTAACTCTCCAAGTTGGAATCATTGTATGCATAAACCACGAGCACCTACACATTAAAAATAAATATATATAAATATTTAATATTTAGATCTGTTAAAAAAAAAACTAAATAAAGATAAAGAGAGAGTAAAAAATGGATACCATGATGACATATCAATGTTTTGTTTTAACCGAAGGTGGAACACCATAGCAAGCTCTTACACAAGGTTTCATGCAAGCTGCATAATGTTTTATGTCTTTGACACAAGTTATGTCACACTTTGCTTCACAAAGAGTTGGAGGTAATTTATTTGGCTCAAATTCTTGAGATTGAGTTATGCATTCAATTTGTGTTACGGCTATGATGATCATGAACATCACCACAATACATTTCTTTACCATGCTTACTTCCATAACTCTTTGATTTGTATCTTTCAGCAATCTCTATTGAAATTATGTATTTTATGATGTTTATAAGACATAAAATGAGTTTATTTATAAGAGTTTTCAAACGTAAACAAAAGTTGTGATAATTAATTTTCAAATATAAAGTAGTCAAATTCAAATTATATATATTCTATGAAAGAAAATAATAATTTCGGTCAAAAAAAACAAGAAAAGAAAATAATAACATCTACTTAATATACACTTATATGTCTATTATTATTAATACATCAATTCTCGATCTTTTGGTTAAGATCAAGTGTAGTATTTGATCTTATCAGTTTAATATCTGATATGTGGCTCACTGGGTCACACAATATTAAATTACTTTTTAGGATAGGGTCAGGCCACTACAGTAGCTTGGTACTGGCCTTTTCGTTGATGCATTGCATTCACTACAAGAAAATCAGTCTATATCCACGGCCATTTTTCCCATTACCCACGGCTTCACTATGAGTACATGAGATTTACCCACGGATTACCCACGGCATTGGTCCGTGGCATATTGCCTCGTTGGTAACTCAAGTACCCAAGAAAATGCCGTGGGTAAGGCTACCCACGGCTTTTCCCACGTTATTATCCAAAACTTTGTCATGGATAGTTACCCATGGCAATACCATGAGTAGAGTATACCGACAGGTTTGCCATAGAAAGCCATAGAAAACATTTCTAGATACTTACCCACGGCTTTGCCATAGAAAAGCATTACCTACTGTATTACCGTGGGTAAGGTCAATTTTTTTTTTTTTTTTTTTTCATTTATAAACAGCTGGTAGCAATTGTATGCTACTATCACATAACTTCATCCATTTTCACCCAACAAGATAACCAATACCAAACAAACAATAACTAAATTTAAAACAAAGCAAATTGAGTCATATCATCAAAAGATCACTTACTCAAACTAAAGTGTAGTGTTAACAAAAATTGACACTATTACAATTGTCAAAATAAACAAATAAGACACTTAACAATTTGGACAAAATATGTAGTCATAACAGTTTTTCCCCTAGATGATTGGGCACATAGCTTAAAACGAGTCTTAGGGTCGATTGTGTTGATGGTTTGGGAGCCCTTACCGTCTGCAGCTCCTGAGGCCTGATGCAACTTATATCTTGTTCAACCCAAGATGAATCCTATGCACTGGTTTGAGTTCTTACAAAGACCTCGTCCACTGTGGGTACTCTACCCAACTCTGCAGCCTTTCATAAACATAAAACAAGACAAACTTTAGTTTTGTGCCAAACATTTCTTACATAGGAAGAAAACTAGCTTTATGCTATTAGCCATTATTTTATTAAGAACAGGCAGATCCAAAGGAAGAATTGAGAAAGGAAGTAAGATACATTGCATACATACAAACTCAAAAGCGCCTAAGTCTTGTATGCTACCTTATACCATAAAAATAAGCATTGAACTGCTATTTGTGTTGAATTTAGATACATGTCTAACTGCATACATGTAAATTATGACCACAGGGCATCAATATTAGTGCACTAGAACAATCATCTATCAATTTGCAACATTGAATCCAATTTGATGCATTGAAAAAGAAATAGTACATGAAAAACAATACAAAAAATGTAGACAGATTACTGTAAAGGAAGAAAAACAAAATGGAAATTCACCTCCGCTCCAACTATTGTTGCATAAGAACCAGCACTAAAATCACCAACATTAACATCACTTGTTTTGGCCCTGACTGTCAAATCAGTTTAAAGAGACAAAGTGGACCTAAAAGTACAAGTAAAAGAATGTCAAAATCTACAAACACATATTAAATATAAAACTAACGAAAAGGAAAACAAGGAGTAATCGGCCAAAGATCAAAACACTTGCCGTGAGACAGGAGGATAACTGCATCATATAACTTTTTTTTTTAAGAAAAATGTACGGCACAATCTATCTTGCACCAAGAAAACTTATGCAGTCAAGAGATGGTACTGTGCCATGTCTTATTTTAGCAGCAGTTTAAACTTCCTGGCTGGCAAATACTAAAAATTACTAAAAAAATACTAAAAACTGAAACTGAAACAGGAAAAATACTAAAAATTACACACTCCATATCAAATATCAAAGATATCCAAATTTATTGAAACAATGACCATCAGAAAGTCCAATTTTGTCCTTCGTGTAACTTTATCCTAATACAATGATTGCATCAGAGCAAATCATACAAGAATAACACATTGAATATTAGAAACATGCTGAAATTAAAACAAGTTGTTGTTCATAGAAAAACTCACCATGCATCCCATTTCTCCAACAGAAAAGAAACCATCTTGTGTTATTTTTGCAAATCAAAGGTAAAAAGAAATTAATTCTTAGGAGGAAAAACATATGGTTCAAATTTATCAAGAACAAAATCAAGTTCAAAGTAGGTAATGGGAGAAATTAATACAAGTGAACTAACCATTTCGTTTCCCACCCAAGTGTTTCAATAAAGCTTCTTCAATTTCGCGTGAACCTCGTATCATAAAAGGTGTTGTTCCACAGACCAATAGATGATATTTTCAACCTGAAAATTCAAAGGTGGTTGATCCAACATGTTTTGGCCTGTACTGTGAATTAGCAGGAATGAAAATAATGCAGCAATATATGACTTCAACTAAATGATTGTGACTATTTATATAGAAGAATATTGTGCACATCAATAACCAAACCTTGCTGCATGCATAGACTTAAAACATAGCATGGTACACATCACCACCACCATCAATAACAATCAAAGCCTTTTTCAAATGAAAAATGTCTGCTATATAAATCAACAGATGCAATAAATGGTCCTTATCAACAAAAAAAAATAAAAAAATTGAAGTAGCCCAAGGCCTGAAAGTAGTACTTGTTGCAGGTTTATGGTTAGGAGACTATATTGCTATTTTTTATTTGTATTCCATTCCACTTAGCTGGTTGTGTTAGGAATGAATGACCCATTGACGAAACTTTGGGACAAATTTAAATGTACCTCTATTTTTCCATAGCTCAAAACCATGGTTATGTAGTCACTAATCAGAAATCACAAAGGTAACCATTAAATTTCATATTTGGGAATTTTTTTCATATCACAAATGAACTTTTATAGGAAAAAAATGTAAATTGAAATCATATGAAAATTAAATTTAGGGTTTTCACTCCCAACAACAACAAAATCAATTCTGAGCTTCACACAACAAGATTATATCGATTAATTAGCAAAACATGAAGATTGAGTTGTAAGGATTAGACTCACTGTTCCGGTGGAAGGGGGACGAACAGAGAGAACGCAGCTGGGAAACGGAGAAAGTGGAGAGGGTCGCCAGAACGAAGATGGTAGCGGGAGATGAGAGGGTCGCCGGAATGGAGAGTGATAGGGATTTGTGATTTGTCTTCCGTCCTTCGTTTCCTCAGTCTCTTTGGTTTCTAGAAAAGTAACATGAAGAAAAGAAAGGTAAAGTTTCTACCAAAAAAAAAAAGAAAAGAAAGGTAAAGTGGAAGTAAATTAATGAAAAAAATTATTAAAATTATAATTTATACTTATATACAAATTTGCCGTGGGTAACTAAAATTTCATTTGGCGCCCAGCCCCTTCATTTGGTGGATGCAACATTTCCTTTAAAAAAGTGAGAGGGAAACAAGTGATTTCTTATTTTCACGTTTTTGAAGGCTTTGCCGTGGGTAATACCCACGGAAAATGGCCGTGGGTAAAAACACCCTGGGTATGCACAACTTTTCTTGTAGTGATTATTGCTTGGGATGGCGCACCCCACCTATAAAAGAAAATTATATTTACATAATATATACTTATGATCGGTCTCCTTTTTTTATGACTAAATGAGTCTATTGTTATTATACATATATGCAGTGGGCCGGAGTTCAAACCTAAAGAGAGAAAAAAATGAAAAAGTCTCACAAATAAGCGAGTCTGTTGTTATTATCTCACTTATTTATCTTATGAGTGAAATTTCTAGCCACTAGACTACTTGACAAAAAAAATAAGAAATTTTTTGATAAAGTAAAAATATAAATGTTGAAATACCAAAAGAAGGTAAAAGTCATACTGATTTTATTATCTAGCTTTTTTCATTAATGTTTTCAAACCAATAGTTTACTGATTAGTTATATAGTTTATAGTCCATAAATCATACTTCAACTGAAAAAAGTCGAAATTGTTAGACGGGACGTCACTGTTGGCGCAGCAGATGCAAAGATTTGCTTGGTTCAGAGGATGCAAAGTTCAGAGGTTGTGTTGCCTCTGACTCTGAAGTGCTTCAGAGGATGGATTGCAGGCACAGGCGCGCGCAAGATTGCAGGCAAGCTCAGCAGGCACGCAGGCTTGAGCTTGAGCACACTAGCAGTTTTGCAAAAACTGCAATATGCAAGATGAACTAGTTTCTTGATGAAATTGATTAACAACTGAACTTGAAAACTTAGGGAAAATAGAGAATTTTATTCTTCCTTAATGGGCCACAAAAGATTGATTACAAATGAATGCACTAATTGCATTTATAGGGTGGCTTGTATAACAAGCAAGCTCATCCCTAGGCCTAACCAATTTCCCTAACTACCTAGTTAGTTACTAACAAACTTTTTAACTAATAAGTTGGTTTTAACTAACTCTAAAACATCTAACAAACTATTTTCAAGATGAATTAACCACTTCTTAACAGTCACTATGGCTCTCTCGATTGTGTGTGTGATTTTATAATGACTTTGTCATGTTGTCTATCTACTAAGGCTGATGGAGGGTTGTGGATTTGAGATCTTAGAGAGGTGAACCTTGCTGGGTAAGTGGAGATGAAGACTACTGTATGGGGGACATAGAATTTAGAGAGATATCCTCCCGGTGAGATACGGTTCGTTCATTTAAGTTTGTAAATTATAATTGTTTGATTGCTCTTATGATCTTACAAGACATAATATTTTTTTTATCTCTATTTTTTTCAGGTTGAAAATGGTCGACATTTAGTGTTTTGTTCCATAGTTGCAAGCTTTAAGTAATTGTTAGAATATTGTATATATTTTATAAGTTCACACTAGTGAAATTGTAATTTTATATGCTATTTTATCATAAACTACATTGACAAACTTATAATAATATATAAAAATTGCATAAGTTGTTTGCATAAGCTCTAAATAAGAGGAAAAAAGTCAGGCCAAATGATACTTTAGTCCACGGAACCAAATATATTATTTTACCATTTCATTTTTTAACTATTGGATTGATTTTTTTTTTTTTGTGTGTGTAATATGGTGGATTAAATATAGAGTAGTATTTTTTTTGTCTTATATTGTAATATGGTTAATTCGTCATGATAATAAAGATAATTGAAAGGGAAAACAAAAAATACAACGAATGAATTTTTTTTTTTTTGACAATCAGCAACTTATATTATTTCATTAATCAATAAAGGGGAAATACAAAGAGGTAATATATCAAAGACACCGCGACTAACCCAAGAAATGGCTGCCCGAGCTAAAGTGTGAGCAACCGTGTTTGCTTGTCGCTTAATAAACTTTACCACAAAGTTTCAATTTAAAGACAAATTATTTCTAATGTTACAAATGATGGCACTAAACTCTGATCTACCGGCGCGTGTGAATTGCGTCCACTACATTCCTCGAATCTGTTTAAAAATTGACATGTGTGATGCCACATTGTTTCATTTGTTTCATTGCTTCGAGTAATGCTATCGCTTCTCCTTCAACTATTGAGAAATTTCCTTGGTTCCAAGCAGTTCCCGCCATCACAAATTGACCCGAACTATCTCTCAAAATCCAACCTGCACTAGTTTTATTTAATTCAGTGTGAAATCCGGCATCTACATTGCATTTATACCACTCCGGAGGCAGTTTCTGCCAGTGAATTATCGGCTGCTGCGGTCCAAGGCTGTGATTACCTTGCTGCATAACCTGCACAGAATTCCAATCAAGTCACCTTGCTGTTCCTGTTATTCCATAAAGTCCAAACCAGCATAGCAAAACACCTCTTTATTTTCGAACCTGCATATATATGTCGAAGATCACTGCGCCTGCTTCACGCATCTGCACCAAACGGTTTGCTACTAAATGTTCCAACCCAGCAGCTTTAGTAGCCTCAACACTATCATTACAGTTAAACAGAAAATGCCAATCATCCTCAACACTATGATTACAAAGTGGACATTCTATAAGGCAAGGGACACGTCTTTCGTGTAACCGAAAAATACATTTAGTATAGAACACTTCTAGTTATAGAGAAAACCAAAAAAGTGTTTTGTGTGTTGATGTTGGATAGGATTACTTGACAAGTAAACAACACTAACGTTGTCACAGTAGACAAGAGTGGCTTATGTTTCTTGATATTTCATTATACAGTAATGAATATTTATACAATGATATTGAGTTGGACCTAATTATTCTATAACTAAATACAGAAGATACTAATAATTTATACAATATAGTGAATATTTTATATTCTAATAGTATATAACAAATAGTTTTTTAATGTTAATAATAATATATTTGTGATGAACTGGTTGTTCAGAAATGATTTGTTTTAGACAGTGATTATTCAGCTGGTAGGAGTTGTTGAATATGATAATGAGGTGATTTCTCGGTTGATGACCTATTCGCAAGTGTACGAATGCGTCCCTTAGTAATATAAAGAGTTGTCGATCCACAGGGATTGCATTAAATTCGCATAGATATCGTATTTGAACAAACAATTTTTAAACATAATTGGGGGTGAATTTTCAGAAGGATTTACTATTTCTTAGTTTCAAGGTTTTTGGAACGATTGAGAGTTTTCGGATCGAACTAATTCACATGCTATACGCGGAATCACACACAATAGAATCGGTTAATCTATTCAATGATAAATCGATTGTAAGTGGATTCAATCTCTTGCAATCCACTTCTCTCAATCAATCACAATTCCTTAATCTCTTAAGTGAATTGTGATTCATTGAGGATTTGAAATACAGGATTCAATTAACATAATCAAGAACATTCAATCTCTTAAACATACATTGATTACTCAGAATTCTCAATTCTACAATTAAACCATATTCTCACATGCATTCAATTGATCAAATCATTTGTGTAATCAGCTACAAGACACAAAAGCATTAAAAACATAAGAAGTTCTGAATTGAATACACTAAACCGATTACAATTGAGTACGAACTCGCGCGAGAGCTTGATCCTTAGTCTTCACCTCCAACTCCCAATCTTGGTGCTCAGTGTGCAATAATCTTGCACTTGATCACCAATTGGCTTTCATCTTCCTTCCGGATCCAAAAAGTTCACATGCACAGGAAAACAGAACAGGTATTTATAATAAACGCAACTGCGCCAGGCGCAGGCCTCTGCGCCCAGGCGCAAAGAGGCAGTTACAGCTACGCTGTGGCGCAGCTTCCAGATCAAGAATTCATCTCCCAGGTGTTCATCATGCGCCATGTGCAGCTCTTCTGCGCCGTGGCGCAGCTCACAGAGATTGGATCTTCCTAAACAAGGCTCAATTGCGCCATGCGCAGCTATCCTGCGCCTTGGCGCAGGTTCCAGTGGAATTCACCATCAAGAAAGTCCAATAATGCGTCATGCGCAGCCAAGTGGCGCCATGGCGCAGCTCACAGATACAAGGGCTCTTAATTAAGCTCACAATTGCGCCATGCGCAGCCTTGTGGCGCCATGGCGCAGCCTCCAGGGGAAAAGAGTCTAACACTGAGGCAGCATTGCGCCATGCGCAACCTCCTGCGCCCTGGCGCAGTAAAAACTCAGATTTTCCCCTGTTTTGCTTGCGCAACACTCAATCTATTATTCGGCTATATTTTGATCATTCTACTCAGCTTCTTTACATTATTTCCTAAAAATCACCTTAAAAACGCTCAGATAACATGTCATGATGAGGATTCATCATCGGTCTTTATGGGGGAAAAGGGACCTGCAAGACTGTCTTAGACAGTGATGATTCAGCTGGGTTCTGTGGTCGTTGTGCCACGTGATTGCTCTTATTCCATTGTGATGGGCCTTGACATATGTTAGACTTTTAGCCGATCCAAAACAATTATTATAATTTTATTTTAATAATTTTCGAAGATCACTGCATATATATGTCGAAGATCACTGCCCCTGCTTCACGCATCTGCACCAAACGGTTTGCTACTAAATGTTCCAACCCAGCAGCTTTAGTAGCCTCAACACTATCATTACAGTTAAACAGAAAATGCCAATCATCCTCAACACTATGATTACAAAGTGGACATTCTATAAGGCAAGGGACACGTCTTTCGTGTAACCGAAAAATACATTTAGTATAGAACACTTCTAGTTATAGAGAAAACCAAAAAAGTGTTTTGTGTGTTGATGTTGGATAGGATTACTTGACAAGTAAACAACACTAACGTTGTCACAGTAGACAAGGGTGGCTTATGTTTCTTGATATTTCATTATACAGTAATGAATATTTATACAATGATATTGAGTTGGACCTAATTATTCTATAACTAAATACAGAAGATACTAATAATTTATACAATATAGTGAATATTTTATATTCTAATAGTATATAACAAATAGTTTTTTAATGTTAATAATAATATATTTGTGATGAACTGGTTGTTCAGAAATGATTTGTTTTAGACAGTGATTATTCAGCTGGTAGGAGTTGTTGAATATGATAATGAGGTGATTTCTCGGTTGATGACCTATTCGCAAGTGTACGAATGCGTCCCTTAGTAATATAAAGAGTTGTCGATCCACAGGGATTGCATTAAATTCGCATAGATATCGTATTTGAACAAACAATTTTTAAACATAATTGGGGGTGAATTTTCAGAAGGATTTACTATTTCTTAGTTTCAAGGTTTTTGGAACGATTGAGAGTTTTCGGATCGAACTAATTCACATGCTATACGCGGAATCACACACAATAGAATCGGTTAATCTATTCAATGATAAATCGATTGTAAGTGGATTCAATCTCTTGCAATCCACTTCTCTCAATCAATCACAATTCCTTAATCTCTTAAGTGAATTGTGATTCATTGAGGATTTGAAATACAGGATTCAATTAACATAATCAAGAACATTCAATCTCTTAAACATACATTGATTACTCAGAATTCTCAATTCTACAATTAAACCATATTCTCACATGCATTCAATTGATCAAATCATTTGTGTAATCAGCTACAAGACACAAAAGCATTAAAAACATAAGAAGTTCTGAATTGAATACACTAAACCGATTACAATTGAGTACGAACTCGCGCGAGAGCTTGATCCTTAGTCTTCACCTCCAACTCCCAATCTTGGTGCTCAGTGTGCAATAATCTTGCACTTGATCACCAATTGGCTTTCATCTTCCATGATCTTCATCATCTTCAGCTAAAAGAGTAGAGGAAAGTACGAGATGGAGCTTGATTCTCAATTCCGGATCCAAAAAGTTCACATGCACAGGAAAACAGAACAGGTATTTATAATAAACGCAACTGCGCCAGGCGCAGGCCTCTGCGCCCAGGCGCAAAGAGGCAGTTACAGCTGCGCTGTGGCGCAGCTTCCAGATCAAGAATTCATCTCCCAGGTGTTCATCATGCGCCATGTGCAGCTCTTCTGCGCCGTGGCGCAGCTCACAGAGATTGGATCTTCCTAAACAAGGCTCAATTGCGCCATGCGCAGCTATCCTGCGCCTTGGCGCAGGTTCCAGTGGAATTCACCATCAAGAAAGTCCAATAATGCGTCATGCGCAGCCAAGTGGCGCCATGGCGCAGCTCACAGATACAAGGGCTCTTAATTAAGCTCACAATTGCGCCATGCGCAGCCTTGTGGCGCCATGGCGCAGCCTCCAGGGGAAAAGAGTCTAACACTGAGGCAGCATTGCGCCATGCGCAACCTCCTGCGCCCTGGCGCAGTAAAAACTCAGATTTTCCCCTGTTTTGCTTGCGCAACACTCAATCTATTATTCGGCTATATTTTGATCATTCTACTCAGCTTCTTTACATTATTTCCTAAAAATCACCTTAAAAACGCTCAGATAACATGTCATGATGAGGATTCATCATCGGTCTTTATGGGGGAAAAGGGACCTGCAAGACTGTCTTAGACAGTGATGATTCAGCTGGGTTCTGTGGTCGTTGTGCCACGTGATTGCTCTTATTCCATTGTGATGGGCCTTGACATATGTTAGACTTTTAGCCGATCCAAAACAATTATTATAATTTTATTTTAATAATTGTCGAAGATCACTGCATATATATGTCGAAGATCACTGCGCCTGCTTCACGCATCTGCACCAAACGGTTTGCTACTAAATGTTCCAACCCAGCAGCTTTAGTAGCCTCAACACTATCATTACAGTTAAACAGAAAATGCCAATCATCCTCAACACTATGATTACAAAGTGGACATTCTATAGGGCAAGGGACACGTCTTTCGTGTAACCGTAAAATACATTTAGTATAGAATATTTCTAGTTATAGAGAAAATAAAAAATGTGTTTTGTGCGTTGATGCTGAATAGGATTACTTGACAAGTAAACAACACTAACGTTGTCACAGTAGACAAGAGTGGCTTATGTTTCCTGATATTTCATTATACAGTAATGAATATTTATACAATGATATTGAGTTGGACCTAATTATTCTATAACTAAATACAGAAGATACTAATAATTTATACAATATAGTGAATATTTTATATTCTAATAGTATATAACAAATAGTTTTTTAATGTTAATAATAATAATAATATATTTGTGATGAACTGATTGTTCAGAAATGATTTGTTTTAGACAGTGATTATTCAGCTGCTAGGAGTTGTTGAATATGATAATGAGGTGATTTCTCGGTCTTTAAGGGGGAAAAGGGACCTGCAAGATTGTCTTAGACAGTGACGATTCAGCTGGGTTCTGTGGTCGTTGTGTCACGTGATTGCTCTTATTCCATTGTGATGGGCCTTGATATACGTTAGACTTTTAGCCGATCCAAAACAATTATTATAATTTATTTTAATTTGAGATGCAACATATATATTATTTTAATTTTAATTATACTTGTGATTGAGGCTTTTAATTATACTTATTCATTGTAGGCCTTTTAACAAATAAATAAACAACCCGAAAAAAAAACAAATAAATAAACAATTTTTTTTGGTAGCCTGAAACCCTAACGGTTTGATTCATAACAATGTTGTGCATATATGCAACTAAATCAATGAATCAATCATCATAAAACACAAACAATAAATAAATAAATAAATAAAAATGCAAAAATGGAATATTAAAAGTAAAAAATAGGAATTGTGAAATAAAATGTATTTATTTAAGTTTGACACAATGTCAATTCTTATGAAGTACATTTCATAGTATACAATTTTTTTTATTGTTTATTGTTGCAACTCTCCAAACTTTAATCACCTACCCACTGCATGAACATCTACAAAGTTTAAGACAAATAAATATTTAGATTTTGTTAAAACAAATACAATAAAATTAGATTATCAAGACAAAGTAAAAATATAAATACCATTGATAATGTTAACGATCACGCCAATGTTTTTGTTTCGACCAGCACCTTGCAATTTTGTGAACAAGCTTTCACACATTGATCAAATTCTGGTTTTTGTTTGTGTCCAGCACATGATAAATTGCACTTTGCGATACAAATTGCTCTCGAAATTGGCGCAAAATCGGGAGGTGGAGCGTCACATTCAACTTGAGTTACAACTAACATAATCATTAACATAATCACAACACATTTTTTTATCATGTTCACTTCCATGACTCTTTTGATGTGTATTGTTTTTAAAATTTGCTATGTTGTAATATTTTAGGCTTTCCAAAAGACCTTATTTATAGCCATAAAAAGTGAAAGCCAAATACATGATAATTAATTTTCAATTATAAAAAGTCAAATAATTATAATTTTCAATTATTAAAAGTCAAATTATATTGTAGATTATTGTTTTTTTGGTAAGATATGGCAGATTATTTTGACTGAAAATTAAAGGTAATTTTTTTGACCGAAAAATATATAGTAAAGTTATATATTTTCTTCAAAAGAAAATAATAATATTAATGGCGTCAAACAATTTTTATTTTTAATTTTTTTTACAAAATTCAATGTTTTTATTTTTTATTTTTGAAATGACCAAACTCAGTAGTAACAAAATTCAATTTTAGTATTGAGTAAAAAAAAAAAAATCAATTTTAGTATAAAATCCTAATATTTACACTACCAAAAAAAATCCTAATATTTTATATATACTTTTGTATCTTAGTAATTTTATTTGATTAATTTATTATTTTTTATTTATTTATTTTGAGTGGGGTATAGGTGCACTTTATAGTTTATTCTATTCTATTTTTTTAAGGCTTAATTGTAGTTTTAGTCCCCCTATTTTCACCATTTTGTAGTTTTGGTCCTCCTATTTTAAAATTCGACAATTTTGGTCCCCTATCATAATTTTTGACTATAAATTGCCGATGTGATATATTTTAAACGACATGTCATATGATCTGACGATGAGAAAATACCAACATCGATGAAATTGCAAGAATTTTTTTTCATAAAGTTAATCTAAAACACATTGTATCACCACAGTTTAGATAAAATATGTACTAGGGGGACGAAAACTGTGGAATTTCAAAATAGGAGGACCAAAACTGCAAAATGGTTAAAATAGGGGACCAAAACTGCAATTAAGCATTTTTTTTAATTTATAAGTGAGGAGAAACATCCTCGTCGATTGCTCTCATCACACGAGTTAGCATGTTGTGCCAAAATTAACACAATTCAAATTTGTTAGAGCATTTTTCTAATGATAAAATTTTAAGGTACTCATTGTATAACTTATTTTTTTTGGTACATGATTTTATGATTTTAAGTGAGCTCATATGTATCAATTCAATTTTATAATACTTTTATATATATTTTTTATTCTAATAAGTGTTTTTATCTCTACGTTACTTAACTCGCAAATACCATTTCTATTTCATATATTATCTCATTTTTACATTTTCAAATGCATGAAATTAATATGACACTCACTTTTTTGGAGGCATTCTTAAATGCTCTAGATCTATGGGAAGTTATGGAAGATGATTATAATGGTTTCTTCACTACTAGAAGATTCCAAAGTGGTCCAGATAAAAATTCATAAAAAAAGAAAATCAATGAAGACAAAGGTAAAGACGTCTTTATTTGCATGTGGTTCACAAACATAAGAATCGCGACTCTTAAAGCAGCAAAAGAAAATTGGGATTACCTGAAAGAAGAATATGCATGAGATTAAAGAATCTGAAGCATGCAAGTTTTTAAATTAATGAGAGAGTTCGAGTTACAAACAATGAAGGAGAGTGAAAGAATCATGAAATACTCAAAACACATAAGAAGTCTAATGTGACCAATACTAATCGATTGAGCAACAACTCGTAAACCACCCAAAAAGGAATATGTTATTTGACCTATGTTCTAACATAAGAAGTCTAATGTGACCAATACTCAAAACAACAATCCATAAAAAACCGATATTGAAATCAGATAAAACAAAGTTATAGCCAAATGAAATTACTTAATAACTTGTTATAAAAAAAAATACTTAATAACTTATTAGAATTTATTGATGAATATGGATAGTCTGATACTGATTAAATGAATATCCTCCTAGCTAGATAGAATAAAATTCTCTTTGAATAGTATTTTTGTTTCGTCTGCTAGAGTGGACAACCATGTCCGCTTGTCGCTTGAGAAACTTAACTTCAAAATTGTAATTAAACAATAATAATGACTTAATGTGAGAAATCAACGTACTAAACTCATATATTCATACTTGCTTAGAAGAAATAGCATCACCTAATCAACAAAAAAAAATCATCTACAATTTTTGAGTCACTTTTAAAAACGAATTAGAATTTCTTCGGTTAACTTTTCTTTTTTAAGTTCTTTAGTGATTAGAATTTCATCCGATAAATAAGTGGAAAGTCCCAAGTTTAAATTCTTACTCTATATATTACAATATATCTACCAACTCAACTATATACCGAAACAACTCTTATGGTAACTCAAAAGGGGAAAAAATATTCTAATTCCGTGTAAAATGTTAGGTACCCAAAATGTTATATATTCTTTAAGAATATCATATCTAAGATCTATAAAGCTTTTTGTGATATGAAATCTTTCTACTTGTAAACCACCTAATTTTACAAGTTGCCATTGTTCCCATTTGCGTTGAGAGAACTTGATGCACAATTAGTGCTCCAACCATATGAATATATATTAAATTAATCCAAAACATCATGGATCCTAAAGCCCAAACTAATGACAAGAATTTCTTTTCTAGATATGATTGGATAAGTGATTCATTATGCATTGTATTGTCAAACCATACCACTACACTACTATTGAAATGTCTAAAAATTGAGTGAGATGCTTTTTTTCAAGCCAACTTGTTGTGTCATATAAAGTTGCAAAACATCACAATTTAATAGAGATGCACTGTCAGTGTAAATTAATTTTACACTAAAATTTCACGATAATTTATCATATTTGTTACGTAGACACATTTTGTAGTCGCGTTTAAAAAATAAATGTACACCATATTGGATTCTCATTATACATGTGTTTGTTGAAATGCAACATTTATTTTTCACCTGCAATTTTCTCCAACTTTCACCTTATTTTACCCAACTTAAAAGCTCTTACTTTTTCCCTTCATTTTCAGTACTTTGTTACCTTTTCTAGGTTTCTTTCCACTCCATTTCCCAACCCACATTTACTTTTCTTCTTTCTTTTTTTGTGTATACTCCTTTTAGGGTTTTAAGCTTGGTTTATTCCTTTAGCTTAGCTTATATTTTATTGCACAAGATAAAGTAACACTAACAGTGTTGCCATTGAGGTATTATTGAATGAGTTTATTCCTTAGCTTATGTTTATTTCTTCACATTTCACCATTACTATGCTTCTCATAACTTATTAAGTACAGTGCTAATTTGTGCCAAATCTATACTATTGTTAAAGCCAAAGAAAATTTAAATCCTAATTTATTTTCTTGGTCATAACTTCTGGTTGAGAAATTATGGAAGAGACATTTGTTCCATTTCGTGGAATTAAAAATGATCTTCAAAAGAGATTGATGTGTTACAAGCAAGACTGGACTGGTGGTCTCAATGCAGGCTTCAGGTACATCTTTCTTATGCAGTTATGCTACAAAAACACTTTACTTATTTTGGTAGATAAAAGATTTGAATATTCATGATATTATATATATATATATATATATATATATATATATATATATATATATATATATATATATATATATATATATATATATATATATTTCAATGAAGATAGAAGCTTTTTTTTATTTTATTAATTAAGTTATGAAAAAATGAAGATTACTATACTTTTATGCAGTTACTAAGCAACTTAATACTTCTTATTTTGATTGGAATGTTAACATGACACTTGAATTGTTATTTTTTAGGATATTAGCCCCAACCACATACATATTTTTTGCATCAGCAATTCCAGTTATTTCATTTGGAGAACAAATGGAAAGAGATACAGGTACGTTGCTTCTTTTTACTGAAAGGTTGAACTCGAGTGGTTAATGAACTTCAGTTAAGGTCAAATTGTTAAGGAGAATCCGAGTTCAAATATTGGCTGAAACAATTTTTAACTAGACTTTACTTAGCTTCTACCCGAACTTTAGATTACCAGAACCCTCTTCTCCTGAAAACCGGAGGGTCCTGACAAAAGAAAATCCATACATGGAATATGTTTTTGGTATGATAGCTGATTAGATAACAGAAATGATAATGTAGTGCACTTTCAATTTGATGTTCTGTGTTCCAACAATTTGTAGATGGGATACTCACTGCTGTACAAACATTATCATCTACTGCACTGTGTGGAATTATACACTCTATTATAGGAGGACAGCCGTTGTTGATTCTTGGTGTAGCAGAACCAACTGTAATCATGTATACATTCATGTTTAACTTTGCCAAAAGTAGGCCGGATTTGGGTTCGAAGCTCTTCCTAGCGTGGACCGGATGGTATAGTTTTCTCGTATTCAGATTTGAAGTGATGCTGGCTTTCATTTTTTAATTGGCCTCATGAGTTTATTGTATGGGCAGGGTATGCATGTGGACTGCCCTCTTGTTGTTCCTATTGGCTATCTTAGGTGCTTGCTCTATAATCAACAGGTTCACCCGTGTCGCAGGGGAACTGTTTGGCCTTCTTATTGCAATGCTCTTCATGCAAGAGGCTATTAAAGTAAGAGGCATCTTTCTGAATTCTCTGTCAAATGTGTTAATTGTGTTTTAGCATGCATGATTATTCAGTTTTAGCATGAAGTAACGGAAAAATAAGACGATTTATGATGTAATACCTTATAAAGATGCACTCTTGAATGTGTTTGACAGGGACTCATTCATGAGTTTCATATACCTGAGAGAGAAGATCCTGCATCAACTGAATTTCAATCTTCATGGAGATTTGGAAATGGCATGTTTGCTTTGATTCTGTCCTTTGGCCTTTTGCTTACAGCATTGAAAAGCCGAAAAGCAAGGTCTTGGCGATATGGATCAGGTAAGACTTGTGTGAAATTTTAGACCGGTACAAAATTACTGAATTTATCTTTTCAACTCGTCTTTTGACCATTTTCTTCTATTCTTCTATTATATCTCAACAGTTCATAAATTTCTTTTCCTCTTATTGCAGGACGTTTAAGGGGCTTCGTAGCAGATTACGGTGTCCCGTTGATGGTTCTGCTATGGACTGCTGTTTCTTATATACCAGCTGGAAATATTCCAAAAGGAATCCCTAGGAGACTCTTCACTCCAAATCCATGGTCCCATGGTGCATATGAAAACTGGACTGTCATAAAGGCATGACTAGTGAACAATCCCAAAATTTTTATTGCTAGGATATTTGAAAATATGTTTTAATTTCTTATTTTCACTTTTATTTACAAAAAAATTTTCACCTAATTTTGACCCTTCCAAGTTTTCACTGTTTCTTGTACAAATATTTGAGAATAGGAAACGAAGTGAAAAAAAGATGGAAATTTCTCATGAAAAATTCAAAATCAATGACAGGACATGCTGAATGTTCCAGTTCTCTATATTATTGGAGCATTTATACCAGCAACGATGATTGCTGTGCTTTACTATTTTGATCATAGTGTAGCATCTCAACTTTCTCAGCAAAAAGAGTTCAACTTACGAAAGCCGCCTTCTTTCCATTATGATTTACTTCTTTTGGGATTCATGGTACAGGATTCTTTGGTTTATGTGAAATTCCTTTGGTTCTTTTCCTTTTACCTAATGCTCTTCGATTCCCTCTTGCATTTGAGAAAATATGGCTTTCTGAACTACCCATGATTGACTTTAATCCTTAGTTTTTTACATATTTGATAAGTTGAATGTATGAATCAGGTTATATTATGCGGTCTAATTGGAATACCGCCATCAAATGGTGTCATTCCACAATCTCCAATGCATACCAAAAGTTTGGCTACATTGAAGCACCAGGTATACATATACATATACACATGTATCGATTAAAGTAGGTTTTCATGTTTTCTTGTTCTATAGCTTGACTGTGATAAATGTTGTCAATACAATTCCATTTCCCTTACTAAACTTTGGTAGGCCTAGAGCTTTAAAGGAAAAAGTGGAAAAAGAATGCATAACGATTACCTGTATGGTGACCATTCTTATTGCAGTTACTTAGAACCAGGCTTGTCGCAACAGCTCGAAATTGTATGAGAAATGAAGAAAGTTTGGGACAAATTTATGGAAGTATGCAAGATGCTTACTGGCAAATGCAAACCCCTCTAACTCACCAGGAACCACCCGCTCCGGTATGTATGATTCTAGTCTTTTTATTTCCCTCCCTTTCACCTATATGACATAATCAAAGTTGATAACATTTTTTTGACAGTCACAAATCTAGGACAGATGCAAAAGAATCTCTCGTCCTGAAATTTTGTATCCAATCTTACCTGACTTTGTTTTGACAGGGATTAAAAGAGTTGAAAGAATCAACTATTGAATTGGCATTAAGTGTGGGAAACATAAATAGTGCAGTTGATGAGTCAATATTTGATGTTGAGAAAGAAATTGATGACTTATTGCCGGTTGAGGTTAAAGAACAGCGAGTAAGCAACTTGCTTCAATCTTTGATGGTAGGAGGATGTGTAGCAGCTATGCCTTTCCTGAAAATGATTCCAACTTCTCTACTGTGGGGATATTTTGCCTTCATGGCTATTGAAAACTTACCTGGCAACCAGTTCTGGGAACGAATTTTATTTATTTTCACTGCATCGAGCAGACGATACAAGTATTGTACTTAACACCATTTCAAATCTCTCTTTTTAATCTTTCTCGTAGAAAATTTGTTGAGTGCTTCACTAACTTGCTATTCTTTGTTTAGAATTTTGGAGGGATCCCATGCAACTTACGTGGAAACCGTACCTTTCAAGATAATTGCAGTATTTACATTCTTCCAGACTACTTACTTGCTTGTTTGTTTTGGTATCACCTGGGTTCCAATCGCCGGCGTTCTGTTCCCGTTGATGATCATGCTACTAGTTCCTGTAAGACAATACATTCTGCCCAAGTTCTTCAAAGGAGCACACCTTCAAGATCTAGATGCTGCAGAATATGAAGAAATCCCAGCATTACCACTCAACCTATCTGCTGTAAGTCCACTACCCTAGGCATATTGGGAGTTTATTGCCCGAAAGAAATAAACGAACGTATACAAACTATATTTAAACATATCATGGAATTGCTTCCAACATAAATGACAGTGATATCAATAGTTTAAAGTGGCTCTTTAATGATTTAGATTTCACAGTTGAACTACGGTTTTTTCTTTTGCTTCTGGCAACACTAATTGGAGGTCAATCCACGTCTTACGCTGTTTTCGTTGGTTTTTTTTGTATGTAGGAAGGGGCGTTGAGCAGGACAGCTTCCTTCGCAGAAGATGGAGAGATGCTAGATGGGATTATGACTAGAAGCCGGGGTGAGGTTAGACGAATTTGCAGTCCAAAGGTGACGAGCTTGAGCTCCACCGTAAAACCATCAAAAGAATTTACAAGTCGTTCAAAGTCCATGGTTCCCAGATAAAGTATACAGCCCTCAGGTAAACCAACACAGAAAAGTGGTTGAAAACTAGTCCTACAGTTGTTGGGAGAGGACCCTTGATATCGGAGAATGAGGAAAGTGGTTGAACACTGATATAATTTTTGTTGGTACATATGCCTATAAATACAAGGGTGCCATGCCCCATGCTTATATTTTAACATCTGAATGTTGCAATATAATTTAGTGCAGGGATAGTTAACATAGGTCTCTTTCCAATATTATGATATCATTTGAGGAATTTTCTTCAGGAATTGTACAAATGCATTGATACATGGAAATTTGGAACATAATAACGCCACGCCACTGATTTAAACTTTGACCGTTGTCCTCTTTAATCATATTTATGTATCATATACAAAATTTTCAATGCAAACAAAAATAAAGTTTAAAAACAACAAATTGACTGATTACTGTTATTTCCTTCATAGTTCATAGTTTTGTTTGTCAACAGTTACACTGATACAAAGTCAAGAGAATCACGCAAGAAACTATGTGCCAAAATTTGAGTTTGAGACACTTAATCATTTGGCAGAAACTATAAAATAGTTATAAGAAAGAAACTTGAGCATTCTTGATATGAAAAACAGTAGCAGATAGAGAAAGCAATTGAGCAATTTTCCACAACTTTTTTTATTTCAACAATTTAATACAACCATAATGAAAACCTTGGAAGGTAATTTCTATATGCTAGACTTGCCAAACGCGGGAGGACTCTGGGAAAATTTACGGCCGGTAATTTTCTCTGACTCGTACAGTATGTGATTTATAAGTCCCCTTGCAGCACTACAAAACAAGAGAAAGGAAAAGAAAAATATCATTTTGTGCTTGGAATAAGTGATTAATTATAAATTTCCTGTTTTTGTGCATGGAGACATCAGAAATGTACTATTGTATTGCATCTGTTGAAGGGAAAAGAGAACCAAAGAAGAAATGGGAACAGACTAGAAATCTAGAAAACAGGCACAATATAAATGCAATATATATTAGAGCACAAACTTACTCATCCTTTAGCTTTTGAATCTTATCAGGATCTGTCTCTTGCATGTTTTTCTTAAACTGTTGTCTCACCATATCAACAACAAGTGGGGTGTTATTTTGCTGAAACAGAAAAGAGAGTCCGTGTTTAGTCCCACAGATCTTAGTTTTGTAGCACATAAATAGATATTTACTTATTTAGTATAACAAGTGCAGTACTTTAGTAGAAGGATTGCTACTAGCTGTGAAAGGACAGTACTCACAAATCACAATGAACCATGATCATACATGAGAGTGTTAACTATGAAAAAAGACTATTTGTTTAACTAACTATTTGTTGGAGGGAACGAAGAAATCAATCGCTATCACTGATCACATAATCAATTCCCCCAATATCAACACCAACAGTAGCCACACCGTCCAGATGGAATCAACGTTAATAAATTAATGGCGTGAATAAGAATGCAAGAAAGAAATCATCACCAAGCCCTCCATTCATCCACCCTCTCAGATCCCCGTCCACTAGTACCCCACTGCCATTAGCACCATATCCTCTGCCATTCACCATCTCTTTTAGAATGATGGTCTCGACATTAAGTCGAAGAAACCATGACGCAGAATATGTTGCTGACAATTATAATTGTGATAGGAGAACATGTTATCGACTATGCGTACTATATCTCACAATTTGTTACTAATCCTTGTTGTTCCTATCCTAATATAGTATTAGTAGGCATAGTCGATAACAGAACAGTATGCGCATGATGTAGGAAACTGTGTATAATTTTAATCCTTTTATTTTCCTCCTCCATTAAAATCCCTACCCACATCCCCTCTTTAAACCAAACAATCTGTTAATAAATGATGTCGTGTGATTAAAGAATCTAAGCATCTCCACCATGTTAGCCAAATCTCAACATCTAGATGTAAAAATATATGGATCTCAATTACATGTCTTTAGAATTTGACACCATTTGTAAATTAAAATTTAATGGCAAAAGAAGTCACTACGGCAAACTTTGGGCCTGTTTGGATAAACAACTTATTTGTAGCTTATAGCACAAGCACTTACCATGATAAGCACTTATATATAAAAGCTTCCATTAGCAATTTTTATAGCAAACAATAAAATAAAGATAAATTATTTTTATATTATGCTCCGAGGTATTTTTATAAGCTATACCGAAGAACTTGTCAAAAAAAAAAAAAAAACTTGTGAAAATAAGTTGAGAAAAACTTGTCAAAATTGTCATCAGCTACTTTCATAAGTTCTCCGAAAGAGTCTCATAAAACTTACGCCAGTAGATAAGCTCAAATAAGCCAATTCAAACAGGCCCAAAGAAATAAAAAACAAAAACAAAAGAAGTCAAATTTATGTATAAACTATGGGGCAGCAACAAGCTCCGATTGAAACTAATTGAGAGAGTCACAAGATAGAATCACTTACCCGATGACCGATATATTTAGCTCTTCGCAGGCATTCACGGTAAAGCTAAAAAAAAAATTAAAAAATTAAACCAGCAACAAAATAATCCAAATTCAAAAAACAGGTAAAAATCTTTCATTGAATTGAACAGAAATAAGGGACATATCTTACCCTAATGGCATTGTTGGCGATTTCAGGGGGAAGTGAAGTTTGAAGAGTTGGCATCTTCGAAACTAATTACCTGAAAAACAAAAATTTAAAATAAGGAACTTCACAGAGACATTTCATCGAACAGTTTCGAGGCAGAAATGAAAAATGGTCAAATGGAAAAAATAGATGAAACCCATTATAAGAATGATGGATTGGGATCATAGGTAGTTACCTGATTCTGATATCAAATGCTTAGTTCGTCGCAGTAAGAGAGAGTGGACGCAAGCGCAGAAAAGAAAATGAAAGAACGCGGTGTGCATTTTGCTGAGGTTTTTTTTTTTTTTTATTATTTTAAGAATTGGGCCTAAAAAGGATTGGGCCAAAAAAAGGAGAGATCTTCTATCCACACCTCCTTTGGGATGTGCAAAGTTCAAAACAAGTATGGGACTAAGTGTCAGCTTATGATGAGCGAAATCTACTAACGAAAAAATGTAGTTTATTTCAATTCCAAAGGGAAACCTAGCGTCGCCCGATAACACTCTATCACCTTAATGCATTCTTTTGTTGAGGGTCTGCCACTTATTACAGACCGTTCTGTCATTGTCTGACTTTTGGTTGTCCGATCACACTCAAAATTATGAAGTTGGTAGTTTCATAGCAGGTTTTTTCTGGCATTTTTTAGGATTAGAAGGAACCACTATAATGACCACCATGTGCATTCATTCTCTTTGATCTTATAAAATTGTGCCAGGAGCTAGTGCTTGCTATACAAACACTTGAGGTACATTAAATGACAGTTTGCATTCTTGGTTCGAAATTGTTCTGGACTGGACCAAAGGCACAACCCACCAAGAACCAGTCCTAAAAGCTCAAGGTCTCGCATCTTCTAGAAACATAACGTTCGAGTGTGTTGAATATTGCCTTGAAATAATGTAAAATCAGAAAATCATGTTTTGGTAGATTCTGCCTGCTCACGCCCAGGCGTGAAAAACTGGGCTGGACTCTGCCTGCTCACGCCCAGGCGTGGGAGGCTGCGCCCAGGCATAGCGCCTGCGAGCATATATATATATATATATATATATATATATATATATATATATATATATATATATATATATATATATATATATATATATATATATATATATATATATATATATATATATATGTGTGTGTTATGCGTTTCTCAATTTTATTTTATCATGGACCTGAGCTGAGATATTTGAAACCTGATATATATTAAAAACCAATCAAGTTATTACAATTTAAGTCCCAAAAACTAGACTAAATTCTATATCTTAAAACCCATCACACAATATGAGAATACCCCAAATAGGGACGAATCCTAAGTAACATAATACACAATACAAAACCACAAACACAATAAACATTGTCTCTATACCTATACTATGCCTATGTTTGGGGTCGTGATTCTGCAAAATCACACTAAATCATCGTGATTCTGGCATATTCACCGTGATACCAAACATAACCTATATTATCATATAATATACCTTACATAGTTACATACACAATTTAATTAAAGCAATATCTCAATTATTGCATTCATATTCAGATAACTCCACAACAGTCTCAGGTTCACCTTCCCTTAAACAATCAAGTGGAGGTATAGTTAAAGTCTCTTGTCTTCCATAAGCATTCCAACAAAAAGGGTCATCAACTAATTCACCTTCATAAGGTAAAAGTTCAATCTCAGAGAGTGTTATGTTTGTGCAAGCAACAGTGTCACTACAAGCAAAATGTATAGGTGGTGTTCTAACATCATAAGTACCCTTAATTTTTCTGTAGGACACATTGTTTACATATACTGCTGATGTTTGATTCATACACTCTTTTGATAAGCAATAGAATTGGTCTATGTTGATGCAGTTTCTGACATTTTCCATTTGAATGTTGTCAAATGTTAAACCTGTTACTGATCCTGTTCCTCCTTGCCATGTTTTGATTCTTAGTCCATTGTCTGATTCTTTTATGATCGAGTTGCGAACTGTTAGGTTTGAGACACATGCATGGGAATTGTGTACTCCAAGGCTTCCAATGCTGTTGAAATTATGGCAGTAAAGTTTTTAGTGAAAATTGTTGAAACTTTAGCATCATAGAAACTATGTAAAGGTTACAAAATAGCTTTGATATGTCTAATTCATTGTCGGTTTGCATCGGCTTATTTGAGTTTATTTATTGACATAAACATTTATGAAACTGGTTAAGAGTGAATCTATTTTAAATGAATGTATCAAAATATAAATCACATTACTTTCAACTCAGTTTTAGTCCGAATCAAATTTATCGCAACCAATTCATTGGAGATCACATTAGGATAAGAGATTGCTACAATGCTACCCATAAGCAAAGAAGGACAAAGTGAATAATAGAAAGTACACTCATTCATATTAATGATTGTTAGTTTGAAATTTCCAACTGTTAAAGTAAAATTGTCACATAGTATATCACTAAAAGAAGAAAATAAATCATGTGATCATTGAAACTATAAAATATTCAATTTCAAAGACAAATTTTCTGACACAAATTTCATGCTGTAAAATTTAACACTGTTTTTATACCGTTTTAGGGTGTGTTTGGTAACACAAATAAGCTAGCTTATAGCTTATTCTATGAGCTTATAAGCTTGTTTCAAAAAATTAGAGGTGTTTGGTAACAAGCTTTTTTTACTAGCTTATAGCTTTTTTCCAGATGCTATTTCAAGTAGCGTTTGAGCTTATAGCTTATAGCTTTTTACACTTTATTCCATTTTTACCCTTTAATTTAATAACTACCCACTCTAAAAAATAAACTACCCACTATCAATTATGTCATTTTATATTTATTAATCACTTTAAAAGCTAATTTTACCAAACACTTTAATTTCAATTAGTTAGCTTTTCAGCTATCAGCTATAAGCTAGCTTTTCAGCTATCAGCTAACTTATCAGCTATCAGCTAGCTTATAACTTATTTTTACCAAACAGACCCTTAATTTATGATCGTTCGATTTAAAATATGTGGTCGAGATCTTTTAAATGACTTTAACTTTAACAACAAGAATCGTCTGATTAATATTTAAAGATCCATAATTGAAAATTGTGTGAAAATTTTGCGTTTCTTTATTGCGCCAAAACTCAAACCCAAATCCACAACCATAATATCATACTTAACAATTTCGATATTTTTTGTCAGTTGAGCTAGGACTCGTGGCAATCCCAAATTTTCTATTACTATTTATTTATTTATTTATTTATTTATTTATTTTTCTTGAATATGAAATGTTATCTTATGAGAGACCTTTAAAAGTTATTACATTCACGCTACAGGTTAAAGTCACTTTTCATTCATTTTGCCTTTTGAAATGGTTCTTGGACCACAAATATTAGGTATATATATTTTATGAAAACCATCAACTAAATTTGTTACTTATTTTTATTTTATTCCAATATTAATCATAATTAATTGTTAGTTAACAAACTAATTTAACTAAAATAACAGAAACTATGTGACATACCTAATTCCGTGGGTAGGAGCACAAGTAACACCATCCACATTCACATCTGAACAACCAGGACCAATTGAAATACAATCATCACCTATTAAAAAAAATATATTAACATTTTGTTACATAATTAAATAAAAAAACCATATAATATAATAAAATTTCCATATTGAGAAAATGAGACAATTTTTTTTTACTAGTATTATTTACCATTGCTTATCACTGAATTATAAATCCCAACATCCTTTGTGTTTCCTAAGTGGATTCCATCAGTATTAGGACTAAGTTTAGGTGCAGAAATTGATAATTCATCAATTAATACTCCTTGACAACCATCAAATTTCACATGGAATTGAGGACTATTTTGTATTTTCAACCCTCTTAACACCAAATTGGAGCTCATGAAGAACCTTATCATCTATACACAAAAAGATAAAACAATTATAAGGCATTTCATAAAAAAAATAAAAATTAAAAACTTTTATGTAATTTTTTAGATGAATTCTAGTTAACTTACTGTGGGACTATCACATGGTCCTGATATAGTATTTCCACTTGGACTCTGAAATGCCAAAAAAAGTTATGAGAATTTAGTCGACCAGGTATCAGCTCAGTAGTAAAAATGACAGTCGATGACACTTTAATTAATAAAAATTTAGGAAATTCGCTAATTATTATATTTTTAAAAAGATAGATAAATACAAAAGTAATGATGTGAATGTTAATAATTATTAATATTATTACCCTATGAGGTTTGCAAGGAAGATCCCACCATTGTTCTCCATTGCCTTCAATGATTCCTGTCCCATTTAAGGTCATTTGATCTAATCTATAAAACACAAGCCATTGATTTTTACTATCTGCCTCAGGCCAACAATCTGGTCCATCTGGTGCCATCAAAGTACCATCAATCTATATAAATTTCAACCTTGTTAATCAATTAATCAGATAAGAATCTAAATTTTACATAATCATAGTCATGTCAAATTGCGGTTGTAATTACGCTACAAACTTAAGAAAAATGCATCTGATGAGGTTGCAATTGCGGATACATTGACTTTGATGAGACTTCAAAATCTTTTATTATATTGCAGTCGCTGTTTTGCAGACTGCAATTTAAAACCATTATTATGGTTCTAAATTGCAGTCTGAAATAGCAATTGCGGCCGCAACTGCAATTTCAGCTGCATCAACTACATTTTTCTACAAATTTACTGCAATATAAAGAATCGCAACACAACCTCGACCAAAAAAGGAAATTCGAAAAGCATTCTTACCTGAAAAACTAGTCCTGGTTTGCATGGACCAGAAAAGATAGTAGAAGTGATTTTAAAACAATTGTTTTCAGGAGCTAAAAGTACTCCTGAATCAACTGCACAAGCTGCTTTCCATGCCGCTCTAAATGCTTCCGTGTCATCGGCTTCACCATCTCCGACTGCTCCAAACGATCTTACATCGAAAATGCAATCCGAAGGAGATTCTCCGGGATCATTTGGATATGGATAAGGATCAGAAGGAACACTAGGAGTAGGAGGAGAAGGAGGAGGATTGTAAGAAGGTGGTGATGGGTCACTTGGTGCAGGGGAAGTTTTCTTCCCTTTCTTGTGATGATGGTATCTTCCTTCCACATTATCAAAATTATGGATGAAAAATATCATTGTAATCCATAGGATAAAAAAACTATGAATGAGACTCATGATGAGTTTTTCTTAAGTTTATGAATTTTGAGAATGAAATAACAATGTTTGTACCAATGTTAAATCATACAAGTTGCTTCAAATTGATGAAGTGTATCTGTGAAATGAAAATATAAAATGGCTAAATTAATTAAGAATTTTGATATTGTGGAGATAAATTAAGGAGATTAATTTGAACTGATTTTTAGAATTCAAAGCAAAATAGCATATAGTCTATAAGAGTATTATGAAGCTAAAGGTTATTATTTATACTAAGAAAATAATTGTATGGAATATATTCACAAGCATAAAATTGACACGTGTTGATTTTTGGTTGATCAAAAGTCTAGGTGTCTTAAGAAAATAGTTGAAAGTTTTTAGTGACACTTTATGAAGTCAATTTTCTTTAGTAACACTTGCATTGTATGTTTTTTCTCCAACCTCATTTCAATGAAGTTGTTAAAGTTTGTTAGAACACCGTGAGACCACTCAGGTCAAATATCACTGACTCAGAACGATCCAACAATATAAGATGAAAGCTTGAGAATTATCATCTAAATTTATGTTTCTATCTCCTTAGAAATCAATGACATTGTAGTACAAACTTATAGAACAATTTTTTTTTTTTCATTTGGAATTTCAAGTGATTGAAATATGGCAACTAATTACATGCATCACTATATGAATATTAAATTTCAATTTTATGAATGTTTGTATATGATGCTATAAGCCTATATAATTGAAAGCTTAGGTGAAAAGACAAGAACAGTAATTAGCCAAAATATATTTGTCCCTTTGAGAAAATTTGACTAATTTTCAGCACCTTAAATTTCCCCCATGGTATATATATTTTTACTCTTACACTTAATTTTTATTATAATGAAAAAAAGGAAGGAGAAAATTTTCCCTCATTCTCTCACTCACTCATTCACATATAGGGCCACAGATGGGAAAAAATAGTTTAATCTTTTTTTTTTTTGATAAAAAAAAATGATAGTTTAAAATTTAAAAACTTTAATAAGGCTTAATGCATAGTAAATTAAAGTAAAGAGTGTTCCAAAAATATTTATAAGCAATTTTTTAAAATTGTTAAACCAGGAATTGACATCGTCTATTCTAAAAATTAACATTGTCTACGATTCATTTATTTGATCAATTCAATTTAGATTTCGTCTTAGAATAAGCTGTTTAAAAGGGATAAACTATAAGCTACTAGGTTTGGTCTAGTATTGAGGAATTTTGGTCGTATGCATGATGTCCTAGGTTCGATCCTCGTTGATAACATCGTAAAAAAAATAAAAATAAACAATGACTCAAAGATCGCATCACGGTTTAACATCTGATTCAATTTTTAAAACATCATATATAATATAAGATTTTTTTTTATGTTGTCCAAGAAAATTACTAAAATAATTTTGAAAATTAAAATCACATATTTGTCCTAGTCATAGAAAATATTTTTTGAGTTTTACCTTGGAAGATGGGAAACAAACACATGCAGCCATAGAAAAATCAATTGCATGTGAATTTATATGGCTATATATGAGTTAGAACCAAAACTTTAAACAACAAAGTACTAGCAGATAGTGAAAAAGAAGAAAGCTACACATCATGGGAATAGTAAACGTAAGAAATCTATCTATACTATATATATAGGAAGATTAAAAAACAATTTAACTTACATATATTGAATCACAACAAACTTTCTAGTTTGAGTTAAACAAATTTTTTTCTTCCACTTATAAATAAAAAACTTTCTCTTGATTGCTAAATTAACAACTCTATAATTTGTTTTGTTTCCACATACATGGCTAATTCTAAATGTGTAAAAAAAAAAGGCAATTTAGAAGCCCACAATATTGAATTAGTACACTCACATTGGTTTATACCAAAATATTTGGTTAATTATATTTTATTTAGATTTGCAGCTCACAAAAGCACTTGTAGATTAAAAATAACACAAAAAATTAAAATATTGGGCTCAAATGGTTAATGAGCTCCCTCTAGGACGGATTGCTCAAGAAAAGCTGAGTTCAATCCTGGTGAGAACAATTCTTAGCTAAGGTTTTCTAAAATCGCAGTCGAACTCTGAATTATCAGAATCTCTTCTCTTGGGAATAGAGGACTAATGCAAAAAAAAAAAAATCACACAAAAAGATAATGATCCTTAAGGTAATAGTTTGTTCTATGGCAAAAAGAAAAAATTCATTAAGACTTGATTGTAAATTGCAGCCGATAACTGTAATTGTGACCGTAGAATTGAGGATTTAGAAGTATCCACAACAGCATTGCAACTACAATGTCAATCTCGATCATCGGCCACATTTTCTCGCAATTTGCCACAATATAAAGGTTGGAAAGTGTTAGCGTAACCATAATCACAATTTAAAATTTTGAAAATAATAATGTTGTGTGACATTTGAGTAATAAAGATTATATGACTAACATTTTAAAAATAAAATTTGTATGTTAATTAACTATGTGTATGTTTGGTTTCAATTCTGGAGCATCCAGAATTGATTCTGGACGTGTAGAATTGATTCTGACTTGTTTGGTTTCTCAAAAGTAGAATTGATTCTGCCTCCAGAATTGATTCTACTTGAAGCTAGAAATCGTAGCTTCTGATTCTAGAATTGATTTTTACACTCAAATTTTTTGTTCAACTCACTTTTTCATGAATATATCCAAACATAAACCACTTCAGCTTAAAATCAATTTTGGCCAGAATCAATTTTACAGAATCAATTCTGCCAAAATCAATTCTCTCCGCCGCAGAACCAAACACACGCTATATATTGAGATTGAGAGATTATCAAAAAATAAAAAAAAACTATATATTGAGATTGAAATGTGAACGTTTCTATTAGTATTACACCAATTTTTAACTTGAGTAAATTGAGATTCTTTTTATGATAGGACTATAGAGAAGTGTGAAAATGGGGGAATATGGTTTTGATGTAAAAGAAATTGATATCGTGACTCTTTGTTGTTGTTTAGCTCATTGTGGCCCTCAATTTATTGAAGGGAGATTATATTGGTACCCGACAATAGAATTAAGGCATTCACGGGTGGAATCAAATTCTCTATTATTCAAACCAAAAATAAGTGTAAAGAAAACCAAGATATATATATACTTCTAGTGACACACACAGAGAGTGAGAACATGGAATTGGAAAGTGACCCTCAATAGCATGAGATTGATTGATTAGTTATTAAAATTCACCATAAATATATTTTTTATATAATAGAAATTTAAAGTGCAAGACAATAAACACTTGCAAAAATATTTATATTAATTTCTCTCCTCAAAATCCCCTTCTACTATCAAACTTTTTTTTTGTTGCGTAAATTGAATATCTTCTATGCGCAATCATAAAGACTAATTCCTGAATTTTGTGAGATCTAAATGAATAACAAATTTTCCCTAAAAATTTTAGGTTAACACCGGATGCCCAACTATATCAAACTTTAATTATTAGGATTTTGTGCAATCATATTGCACTCATTGTAAGTGGGGCCATGTTCATCCACAAATTTGTATACAATACAAAGTAAGTATAAAATTACTTTACACTACTATATATATATATATATATATATATATATATATATATATATATATATATATATATATGGGATTTGCTATAACACACCCACTCATTTTTATGAAGGTGTGCATTAGCAACGTACACCTTAGGGTGTATTTAATCACTTTTTAATTATTACTTGCTAAAACACACCTTCTAAAAAATTAGTGGGTGTATTCTAGCAAATACTTATAGGAGTTGCTAACGTACACCTACTTATTTTTTAGAAGGAGTGTTTTAGCAACATGCACCGCAAGGTGTATGTTACCACTTTTTAGTTATGACTTGCTAATACACACCTTCTAAAAAACAAGTGGGTGTACGTTAGCAAAACCCTATATATATTACGTGACCATTCAAGCAAATAAAGTAGTACTACATTCCATTGTTAGTAAAAAAACATAAAAAAAAAAGTAGTGTTACGTTGAAAAATTAAGTAGACTTTGTGACTTTACCTGATAATGAGAATTGAGGGGTGTGATTTATTAATCTCTTCAATTTCTCTCAAGAAATTTCTCTAACAATCCAATGCATTGGACTTAACATGAATTTTGTAATTATATATGTGAATTGTGATGTGTAAGACAATTATTGTACAATAATAATAACTTGCATTGCAAAATATGTGTAAGATAAATGGGACTTATATAGAAGGGTGAAGATTTAAAACAAACAACAATGTGAAAATATTTGAGCACATGCACTCACTCATATTTGTCTTAACATGTCACGTGTGTACAATACATACATGCATTATACAATCACTCACAGGTGTGAGAAAACAGAGAAAAGAAACTTCATAAACAACAAAACCAATTAAAAGTTCAACAGATTAAAAAATATTGACTAGAGAGATTATATTCTTATATATAGGTGCACTTTTTTGTGATCTGAGGTGACACAAGTGTTTGTGAATATAAATTTTTATTAACTTTTTGTTATCAGAAAAAAAAAATCCGGTAATTTAGAGTTCAGATTCGACTGTGCAAAATAAGTAAAATTTGATCAATAGTTGTTCTTATCATAAGTAAGCTCGAGTTCTTTCAAATAATTTGTACTAGGATATATCAATTAACCTCTCAAACTCAATTCCTTAGTTATTGAACTATGCGAGTGTTTGTGAATATTAGCTATAACATGTGACATGTGCAGTTGGAAAGAGATGACGATCTAGGCTGTTCGATTAAAATCAAACGGTCCAGATTTTTAGTATGAATTTCATATTTAAAAATAATGAAAATTTGATCTTAGAGTTTGGACTAGTTTGATGTTGATCAATCGGTCCAGATATCGTGACTGCATACAGTGTAACTGTACAAAATCTAATTCTATCGTTAAATACACGTGTTTAACTTGTCAGGTTTAACCACTTGAGCTTAATTACTTGTTAATAAACTCTGCAAGTGTTAGTGAATATTAGCTATAACACGTGGCATATTGTTACACACACGCACTTCACTCACCATACCATGTTAGTGGTTCATTGTTACGTATGTGTGTGTGTTTGTAGTTTCTTCTATCAAGTTCCAATTCCAAGGCAATATTTTCACATGCAGCTCTAAGTAGATTCTGCAGAAATTTCAAAGAAAAAAGAAAAAGTACTTGTTCACATTACTTCATTTTTTTCATGAGGAATAGAAGAGGGGACACGTATTCATGAGAATATTTCACGGGATGGTGTTTTTTATTTTGTGTGTCACGGGCGAATGGAAGTATATATATTAGTGGAATAATAATAGATAATTGATGATAAAAAGTTGCATAATAATTACATTGTTAATTATTTGCTTTTGTTTTTTTGGATTCTAACAAGTAAATGTCTCTAAAATTTGTTTTACAGATATAGATATTTTGTTTGGCTAGACAACTTTTTATGTTCATACTACTAAAATAGATTTATTTAGTGTTTGTAGGATTGAGGTATATTCATTTTCCAAAGCTTGTAATATTTTTTGTTAGCTTATCACATTTTAAACTACTTTAAGTAGATTTTGTTTATAACTTATCATTTTTTATAAAAAAAATTAACCTTTCTATTTTATTGAAAAAAATAAATATTAACTAAAAAATTTAGGTATATAAAAGACGATATTTACTCGTGTTATTTTTGTAAGAAAGTGATGTCGACAACATTATGAAGAATGGGAACAAAACACAGCATATTATGGTGTCTGGTTCCGTGACATTAAATAACCCATTAGTTTAAATTTAATTTTGTTTGCATTTTGTTTTATGACAGGTGCAATTAAGCATAAACACCAATTAAACTACGATAGGAAAATGCTGTTAACTGTTCCAAGTTAACATGTGTTTTGTCTCATTCCTAATTCTCTTTTTTTAAAAGGGCCTCATTCTTAATAGGAAAGTGATATTTTGACATAAAAAATAAATGTTGTTGAATAATATGTTATGTATTTTTTGTGAGCATTTTTCAAAAATGTGTAAAGTATAGAGGATAAAAAGTAAAAAAGAGATAGATAAATATATACAGTATCATATACAGTGACTATTTTGTTGTTCAAATAACACAATTGTTGTGAATAATGCACAAATCCAAGCACATGATAGTAAGATAGAGATGATATTATACAAATGTATGTATCCTTAGTCTATGAGCTATTTTTACATAAACATAGAGAAAGGCAGAGCAAGTTCCTCAACATAATAAGTATAGGATAATTTGCTATAATTACTACTTAATAGAAGCCTAATCTATATGGCCTTTGGCCCTCTTTCTTTACCAAAAAAAAAAAAAAGAAAAGAAAAGAAAGAAGCCTACTCTATATTCAATCCAAAATTGAAGAATTAAATTGTTTTCTAATATATGTACTTATATTCTAGCATAGAGTTCAAAGATAGTAGGATTTGTAATTATAATGGTTGACTTTAACTAAGGACTACCAAGAAACTCCAAAAGTACTAGTACTTTTAAAACACAAGCAAAATAAGACAATAAAGACAGCAACTAGGCAATCTTAAAGGCATTTTTACTATATATGCTACAGCAAATATTTACAGCACTGAAATGAGCTAAAGAAAATTAATACCTAGATCAATTTGCATCATTCCATAATTTTACATAGAAAAGAGCAACACTAACAAGGTTAATTCAAAGCACAGTAGCAATTAAGATATTTGGTATGAATGAACCTAATCCACTATTAACATATGAAGGACGAACACAAACACGGACACAATAGGGACATATCGACACCGATAATACTTTAAAAAGTAACATAGGTTGAGAGCAATTGAATATGATGTCTTGTCCTTTGTATCTTTATTTTGCATAGTTTACTTATATTTCATTAACAAATTGAAAATTCTATGGGCCCTATTGATTATCCATCTAATCTAGAATTTGAATTCAAAACAGCTTACTCAGAGACAAAGAATCAACAATATAAAATTAAACAAGGAAAACGAAGTTGCAGGGTAGAATATACCCATAGGATCATACAAGACAATTTTCCTGTTAATTTTACAAAAATGTTCCAGAGACCAAGAGATTCTAATCAACATAACATACATATAAAAAAATTGTTCATATCCTAGAATCTACTTTGGAGAAACCGGAACTAGGGACAGGAAGGAAAGGAACCCAATATTTCATTAAAATTTGAAACTGGCAAGAGATTAGAAGCATAATCTAAACTGAAGGGTGTAAGTGCTCAACTTTAGATCTAAGCGTGATCAAATTCTCTTCAATACTACTCTTGAGCAATTGCGGTAGCAGCAACTTGTTGAGTTCTCCGTTGATGGACATCCCAATTATAAACACGAGCAATCGTAACCTGATAACATATATGCAGATAAACAATCAATAACTAAAGCTAGTTATTATTCATGGCCTGTTGTAGATTGAATGAAAGCTGATGAACATACTTAATGACATAAATGCAAAAAATAACATAAAAGGCAATTCAAGTATCCCAGCCCAGATGCATCTTAGGGGTGTTCATGGTAGAAATGAAGCTGGAAGGAGTGAAAATGAGCAGAAAACATTACATGCTCGCTTAATAGGAATGCAAAGGAATGAAGGAAAATGTGCTGCTGCAGTTTATGGTTTGCGGTAAAATAAAAACTTACACCCCTCCCTCTCATGTTCATTTTCATGTTTTTCTCCTACACCTCCTGCTAAGAATTCCTCTTGAAGGTAGGTTTTGACTATATTTACATTTTATGGGAAGGTGCAAAAAGCAAAAAGAAACGGAGCAGTTGATAGTTAGCAATCAGACCTGAGTAATTGTCGTTTGGTCTCTTAAAAACAGTAGATCAGCAACAAGAACTTCTAAACTGGCTCTAGCATTATCCAGGTTTTTCTGTAGAAGAGCAGTAGCCTGCAACAGAAATTCATGTTGTACATATGTAAGGTTAAAAGTAAATAGAACAGAAAACAGCTATAATACCCGTAAACTAAGTTACAAGTACCTCTTCTAATGAATATTCCAACATAACATTTGCCCCCAGCCATAAACACACAGAATTGGTTTCTTCTATAGAAGCTCGTGAATATATTCCTTCAGACACCTCAAAATCAGCAATAAGTTCCTGTATGCAAAGTCAAACATAAATCTTCTAGTTTATAACATAACTAACGTTTTCTCCTTGTAGTAATAAATTTAAAATGGTGGCACTGGTATCACATGGTTTATAAATGGATCAAAGTTAAATCTTTTTACTACACATTATGATGACGAATTGATAATCAATACTTATGGCTCCATATTAACAGCTGAGCATCCGTGTGTGTGTGTGTGTGTGTGTGTGTTAGGGAGTGGGTGTGGAGGGAGTTATAAACAAAAATAAAAGGAAGACAGCATACGTAGCAGTAACTATTGTATAAAAAATAATTTTGACCACTCACAAACCTTAGATTTGAATTTGATTGATGTAAAAGTACTACATAAAAGACATTGTAATATTGTTGCCCCATTGCCAAAATATAATGTCATTTGCAAAAGTGTTCATAATTTTCTAAAAGGCGGAATTTTCATTTACCTATTCTACATTGGAACGTTAAAATGAATGAGTGATTACACAAGACATGTTTAGGAATGGAAGATTTAAAGACAAAGTTAGAGTGGCGGCTACAAGGAAGAGATGGCAGAGTCTTATCTTAAATTAGCTGGACATGGGTTGAGAAGACCTATAAAAGCACTAGTAAAGAAGGTATACTGGAAGAACAGTCCAATAATTAGAGGTAAGACTGAAACCAGGAAAATTATAGGTTGAACCATTAAGCAGGATTTGAATTTACATAGCTTGTCATCCGACATGATGCATGATACAACATTTATGCCAACAGCACCTAGTGAAAAGGCTTTGGTTGCTATAGTATTAGGTTTCAAGTCATGCTTATTCTGACACTTCACTCTTGTTCACTAATGTGAAGACAGCCTAATAGTGTAAATTCACAAAGAAAAATTTGAATTCCCTCAAAAAATTACATTACCTCATAATATTCCCTCATTCAAACACACTCTTAAGAGTTCTAAATATAAGAATTCAGGACACAATCTAATGAATAAAATACAAGTGAAAAACCTAGCAATTAATGGACAAAAGCTTGCTGTTCTGCATGAGTACTCGTGTCAATATGAAAACACGGTTGTGCATTCAGCATAACTAAAAACTCTTGTCTAGGACATTGTGATGCAGTGCATTCAGCACAATCATGAATTCTCTCAACTGTGTTTAAAACTGCAGCTATATGTTGGGAAAATTAAATTAATGGTACAAGAAATTATAATACAAAAACTCCGAGCGGCTGAGATGATGAATCAACTATTAGGGGTTTGGGTTTGGCAATAGACATATTCTAGCAAACAAAAACATTTCATACGGCATAAACTTTAGATAAGAATTATACCAAGAAAAGAAAATCAAAGGCATTGAAACAGATGTCAAAAAAATAGAAAAATAAAACAAACAGCAGCATTGAAGTCCAACAATTAAACATGGGGGGCCTGAGCCATGAACTTCTTCATGGAAGAAGCAAAAATAAAAAGGAAAATTCAATCACCTAAATGGTATCTGTAATGTGCCAACAAGGAAAAGATAACTCTTGACAAAAGACATGGTCAGTCATGAAATTAGTGCTTCTATATTTTGGAGATATCAGAAGATCTTAAGGATGTATTAATAGTACTAAAATTATGGCATATATTGTAAGCGCAGCACAAAGTTTCAGATTTAAGCAGTCTGTTAACAGTTAAAAATTATTTACTGCTATAATTTGTTATATAAAATACGGCGTCAAACGAACCTCACCAGTACCCTTCTTAGCTTGCAATGTAGCAACAACTTCTAGGCACTTTTCAATATCCGGTATCTTTGCCTGCAAACCACCACAAATAGTGTCACCACTATGTACTGACAGAAAATACACACACACACACACAGAATGACATTTGGACAAATCATTTCATGTTGAAAACTATCGACCAAAATAAAATAACCAAACAAAGTTGTTCTCTCACATTACTTAAATTTAAAAACTAACCAACTGTAATCGATAAATTAGAAATATGATTGTTATGATTTATTTCAATTAAAAAATTCAGAACTAGCATTTTGTAATCAAAGCATAAAGCCTAGGTTGTTAAATGTGGCCAAAGTAGAGAAAATGCAACAACATTGGATTGGAGTTTATATTTTTTATCATTGTAAATACAGGCAACTCAGTTTATCTTTAAGCCAAACTGTATAGTCTGGTTTAAACTTTGTATATGTTTTCAAAACGAAAAACTATATTATTGAATCCCAAGACAAAAATCCCATAACAAAGAGTTTGATGCCTGTTTCATCCAGCAGCCTCTACTTGCATAGAAATGAGGAATTCATGTGTGCCCTTTCAACAGTTGAAATCTTACAATGCCATTGGTTCTTCTAGTTTCAAATATAGTAAGATATTTTTCCTTTTATCTTCAATCAAAACATTAACAAAAAAAATAAATAACATATAGGCCTACAAAGTAATGAAACCTAATGATCCCTATGGTTTCCTTAGTGCGACACCAGGCTTTTCTATGGTAAATGATAAATTATAATACGCAGAATATAAGGCAATGAAACCTGAAGTTCCCTTTGCTGCGCAAGAAGCTTCATTTCAACAACCTTGTATTGCTGAAGTCTGCATGAAATATATGTTCCCTCATCATTCACACAAAAAGTTATGAATAAAATTGAAATCCCCTTTAAAGCATAAAATAAATTCACTCTCAATTGTTAATATTTGGCTCCTCTGAAGTAAATAGTTAATAAAGTGAGAAAATCAAAGGGTTGATATTGTAACCACTCATGATTTGTTATGCATGTTCAGATGATATCAACCATTGATTTGTTTATCAATGGTTGATATTATTTACTTTACTCTCTCAAGTGAATTGCTTACTTTAGAGGAGCCTTGTCCCAAATGTTAAGTGACTCAAGTCAATGCAACATGAATTTGCAAAACCTGGTTTCTTTGTAAAATAAAATCAACTAGTAATAACAATGCAAACGTGTTTCATTTCATATGCATAATTTCATTTCCTAAAATATATAAATAAGAAATGACTTAATTATACTGAAGTACAATACTTTTCAAAGCTTGAAATAGGAATCACATCAACCGCAGTGTAGTCTAAAAATATCACGTTACAAGCAACCCTATCCATTAATCCAACTACGAAGTTTATGCCATACAAGAGACGCAGAAGTAACTAACAAAATTACATCGTTTATCCAAATTAGAGCTTGTTTGCCTTATTTGAGCTTATCTACCGGCATAAGTTTTGTGAGACAGTTTGGCTGAACTTGTAAAAACAGCTTATGACATTTTTCTTAAGCTTTTTTCAGCTTATTTTTATAAGTTCTCCAAGATAGCTTATGAAAATAGATACACGAACAATTTAGATGCTATAAAAATAGCTTATGTAAGCTTATACATAAGCTCTTATCATAATAAGCTCTTGTGCTATAAGCTGCAAATAAGCTGTTTATCCAAACAGGGCCTTACACTTACTTCATTATCAAATTCAGATTTCAGTCACTATTGATTTGCAGTCAATTGAACATCACATATTCAGATTTCAATAAGCTTATACACAGATTAAGATCCATAACATGTGAAATTTAGAGAAATGTATGAAGTGAGAAAGTAAACCTTTCTTGAAGAAAAGCGAGAGCGGAATTAACATCGAGACCTAATTGAGTGAGATAAGTTTGAACATCTTCAACGAACTGAGCACCTGGTATTCCTCTTCGCTCTGTAGCACCCGATGATGAAGATGAAGAAGAAGCCATTGTTTACGCTCTGCAATCGAATCCAACGCAACAATTTGTTGTCGTTTTGTTTTTTATTATTTGTTGTCGTTTTATTATTACTATTATTATTAAATGCACAAGTGTTATATGATATTTTATATTATAATATTGAAAAATTATTTGTATAAATTGTAATAATAAGTATTATAAAATGAAAATTATAATAATAATAATAATAATAATAATAATATAAAAGTGATGTACTTATCACTTCCTCCAACCAATATATATTCATATATGTATAGAGAATGAGTACGGACCATCAAAATTGAATGAAATATATTTATTTTTTTGGTGGGGTGTGTCAGCCAATGCAATAGTGCAACGCATAGGCGACACACTAAAATTGAATGAAATATGATAATGATAATGGTTATTATATATTTCAATCCCATAACCTAACTTTTTGCATAACCTTCACTCTTCTCTAAAATTATAATGTAATTAAGTCAATAATGTATATCTTCGTATTTTTTTTTGTGACTAAATTATAAACTCTTTGTTGTTTCTATGAAAACGGTTGACATTTAAATGGGATAAATGTTGAAAGAGAATCCAACCATGTTGATCTTCATTGTCACTAAGAAATGTTATAATAATGTAGAAAAATGTAACATCTTGTGACATCAATTTTTGGATAATTGGAGAGGTATAATTCAATAATAATGTAGAAAATTGTAACATCTTGTGACATCAATTTTTGGATAATTGGAGAAGCATAATTCTTTATTATTTATTATGAGACTGATATAATATAAAATAAAAAAATAGATATGAGAATGATATAATATAAGGAAGTGATGTGGAAACAAAAAAATAGAGATGAAAATGATGTGACATTATTGTGTGATTTAATTTGATGTAAATGAGTGATGTGGATTAGGGTTAAGATGGATAGTAGGAGAACTATCTAGGAATTATATATATAGATTATTATTATTATTATTATTATTATTAGTCTTAATTAGTTTATTGGTCTTTAAAGATATTTTAGGTTTCACAATGGTCCCTTAAAGAAAAAAGGCTCGGATTGGTCCCTTAAAAACATATATTTTTGCCATATTGGTCCTTTCTATTAAATTTTAACTCCAAATATAACAAAAAATTTCAATTGTTAAAATTTTAATAATTAATAAGGTTTTTGGTGAACCACTTACATTGACATCCACAATTCAGTCTACTAAAACTAACGTTTTTTGTAAAACCTTATTAATTATTAAAATTTTAACCATTGAAATTTTTTGTTATATTTGAAGTTAAAATTTAATGGAAAAGATCAATATGGAAAAAATATATGTCTTTAAGGGACCAATCCTGACCTTTTTTTCTTTAAGGGACCATTGTGAAACCTAAAATATCTTTAAGAGACAAAAAGACTAATTAAGCCTTATTATTATTATTACGATGATGGATCCGTTGACTCCACGAGTAAGTCTCCATTGACTTACTCCACTTAATAACTTGATATCGGGATTATATTTCTTCAATCCAACCGTTGAATTCAAAGATCTTATTGAATAGATCAACTCCACAAATTTTTATAAAATTCAAAAAATATAGTTATGTATTCAGACTATTGAAATTCAACGGTTTTTTTAAAAGTTTGTCGTACGTTCAATTGAAGTTATCAGAAAAAGTATCAAATAGTTTTGAATTTTTATAAAAATTTGTGGAGTTACTTCTGCTTCTGCTTCTCCTTCACTGTCAAATGAAGTGCCAACAATTTTTTTTTACCGATATTCAGTATACTGGAACGTCTAATCTAGTTCGAAGGTCTGTTTTTTATCATCAAGTAGTTTTCAGCTACCGCGTTAATTTTTTTCCCTCAATAAGTGTGAAACTAAGACATACTTAAATTTCACATTAAGATTGCAATAATAATAGTAATAATAATAATAATATAAGATAAAAATGAGCCACATTAAAAATATAAGCAAAAAAATCAAATTTTCAATTCACAATAATAATAGGAAAATCATTTTTTATTTATTTATAAATTGGAATCATCTAACACACATGGACATACGCATGCACACATGAATAGACGCACACATCCACATACATACACTAAGTAATAAAAAATTGATGTCCCTAAACTTTTGATGCCATGTGCGATCGCTCCTCTCGAACACCCTCTGAACTCTCTTGACTATGTGAAAAAAGTTGAAATAATTCAGCCAAACCAACAAAATCAAACACTTGAATATAGTTTATTGTTGAAGAAAAAAATAATAATAATCCTCTTGTATCTTTTCAAGAAAAATTAAAAAGAAAAAAGAGTATGGAATAGAAATTGAAAAAGTACTTTGTCAATGCTTCTTCGGTAACAATTGCATGTTGGAAAATAGCTTGTAAATTAATAAATTTCAGAAAAATAAATATATAGCATTTGGTGTATAACTAACTTGTTCAAACATGAAAGAATGCTCCGGAATATATTTAGTATCGGAGAAAAATTGTTCTCCCTCCATCCCAAATTATAAGAACTCGTTGATGAATTCTTTTGATTTGCATGTTCTAGAGAGTCCTCCTAGAGAACTCCAAAGTCTCATTTTTGATGATGTATCCGGCGCCTGCATGCCTCAGAGTGTTCGCGTAGTGTTCTAGTTTCTTTTTTGGGCTCTGCCCTCTTTTTGTAACCAAAAAAAAAAAAGAACTCGTTGATTATTACATGCATGCCAATATATAATTTTGATTATAAATATCTTTAATTGTCTATTAGTAAAAATTATAAAAATTTGATATTTAGAAAATATTCATCGAAAGAAATCAAACAAGATCTTATATGATAATATTTATATTTCACACGCAACGTTGTCCGTCACCTTCAACAATAGTATATATCTTCTTTATGTATAAATACTCATTATTATATAAATTTATAATGAAATATCGGGGAATGTAATTCTATTATGGTATCACAAGCCTAAACCCTATTATAGCAACCCTATTATTTTCTCTTCTTCTTTCCAAAAAGTTGTGTCGTGCTCAAGGATGCACAACCAAGCAATTGAGGGCACCTGCCCCCACTCTCCTCTTACAAAATAACTTGTTTTGCTTAGACCACTTACAATGGAAAAAAAAAATTGGTGTTGAATTGGGTGTTGAATGAAATTTATGCTGCAATGGGGGTGTTGAAGATGATGTGGAAGGGAGAGAAGTTGAATGCATTCAACATGTTGAACTCTGACGCGGGAGGGACACGTGTTCGCGTTTTTTTGGTCCAGCGTAGCGCGTGTGATGCACGCGCCGATAGGGGAGAGTGGGAGGTGGTTCACACGGAGAGAGAAGACTGAGTGGGACAAGTGGCAGATCATGATTGGTTGCTTGGATTTTTATCTTATCAAAACTTTGAACTCAATTATTTCATTGCAAATTAATTTTTTATTTTTTAATTTTTATACCAAAATTCATGATTTTTTTTTTCTCTACAAATAGAGACTTGGTTCATTTCATTTGGACACAGAAAAAAAAACCAAATTTTTCACTATCTTAATCTATTATTATTTTTCTAATTAATCTTTCTTTTGAAGTTTTAATCTTTTTTTAGTGAAATGGATCCCAACAATTCTTCTAATTATCCCAACAATTCTCAAAATCCAAACAATTCTCAAAATCCCAACAATTATCAAAACTCCAACAATTATCAAAACCCCAACAATTATCAAAATCCCAACAATTATCAAAATTCAAATCAATTTTTCAACCAACATCCTCAAAACACACCTAATTTTGGTTTAACACCAAATTTCAACCAATCATCCTTTGTTCCAAACTTTTATCCATATTATGGATCTATGCTGAGAAATCCATCTCAAACACCCCCGTTTAATGGTTACATGCCGATGGTTAATGAAAATTTTTCGAGTGGTGGTACAACTAATTTTCCCGAATTTTCAACACAAATAACTATTGCTAATGAAGATTCAACCATCATGGAACACTGAACAAAATTTGGTGCTAATTAGTGGGTGGATCAAATTTGGAACAAGCAGTGTTGTCGGGAGAAACCAGAAAGGTGAAACATATTGGGGTCAAATTGCTGACTATTGTAATGAGCATTGCTCATTCGATCCTCCGCGTGATGGAGTTGCATGCCGTAACCGTTTTAATTATATGAACAAAATACTGGGTAAATGGATTGACGCTTATGATGGTGCTAAGCGTCTCCAAGGAAGTGGTTGGTCCGAGAATGATGTTTTGGCAAAAGCGCAGGAAATATATGCATGTGGGAAGAATGTTCGGTTCACTTTAATGGAAGAATGAAATGCTCTCCGTGATCAACCACGTTATAGTAGTCAAGTAGGATATGGAAGTAGTGGATCTAAGAGATCTCACGAGAGTGATGCATGTGGCTCAAACTCTGTAGGATCTAATGCTCGTCCTATAGGTAGGGATGCTGCCAAAAAGAAGGGAAAAAAGAAAGCTTCCACACCCACAGAGGTGGTGGACAAAGAATGGGATAATTACATGAAAATGAAGGAGAAAGAGATGGAACATTTGGCAATGGTAGTTTCCAATCAACAAGAGAAAAACAGACTTAAGAAAATGAAAATGTATCTGAAGTTAAGTTCTGATGAGAATCTCGATGACCGGAAGAAAGCCATGTTGGACACAGTGGCCCAAGAACTGTTTCCATAATTAATTTCAATCAATGTAGTGTTTGCTTTAAATATTTGTCTGTAGTGTTTGCTTTAAATATTTGTCTGTAGTGTTTGCTTCAATTATTGTGATTGAATAAGTCAGTGTAGTCTTTGCTTTAATTATTGTGATATGTCAGTGTAATGTTTGTTTTAAGTATTTGTACTACGTGTTTGCTTTAATTATTGTGTCCACCACCCAACTTGCTTTAATTATATTGTGTCCACCACTCAATCCTTATCTGATAATTAACTCTATACAATAATTATTTGAAATCCGTCAGTGGACCAAATTGAATCTATATATAGGGACTCATCCATTTATGTATCAATATCCTAAATCTCACCCAATCTACTTCCAATATCACAAACAATGGATCCATCAACCGGTGATTTTGATGACGCAGCCTACTTGCAAAATCGTGAAGTTGAAGAAACTTATGTACTCAACCGATTTAGAGAGCGTCGGAAAAAAATATTGGAAGATGGTGCACCTCGTAGTAGAAAATATGTCAATAGAGATCATCCAGCTGCAAACCAAAGACTAATTGACGACTACTTTGCCAATGAGCCTACATATGACGATGCAATGTTTCGTCGTCGGTACCGCATGCAAAAACATCTTTTCCTTCGAATCGTTGGGGACATTTCAAGTAGTGATAACTACTTCACCCAGCGAGCTGATGCTGCTAAGAAAGAAGGTATATCACCTTTAGCAAACTGTACCACAGCAATGCGAATGTTAGCATACGGTATGGCAGCAGATGCGGTCGATGAGTACATCAAAATAGGAGGTACTACTGCATTAGAGTGCTTACGTAGATTTTGTAAAGGAATCATACGATTGTATGAGCAAGTGTATCTCAGAGCACCAACCCAAGATGACCTGCAAAAAATACTACATGTAAGTGAACTACGGGGGTTCCCAGGGATGATTGGGAGTATTGACTGCATGCACTGGGAGTGGAAAAATTGTCCTAAAGCATGGGAAGGTCAATTTACTAGGGGGGTGAAGGGAACCACCACAGTTATTCTTGAAGCAGTTGCATCTCATGATCTATGGATCTGGCATGCCTTTTTTGGATGTCCGGGAACGTTGAACGACATAAACGTTCTAGACTGTTCACCTGTTTTTGATGACGTGGAACAGGGAAAGACTCCAAGTGTGAATTTCTATGTGAATCAACGTCCCTATGATATGACATACTATCTAGCCGATGGTATCTACCCTTCTTATCCAACTTTCGTCAAATCTATTAGACTTCCTCAAAGTGAACCCGATAAGTTATTTGCAAAATATCAGGAGGGATGTCGGAAGGACATCGAACGTGCATTTGGAGTGCTTCAAGCTCGATTTAAAACCATCCGTTAACCAGCTCGCTTGTGGGACATAGCCGATCTGAGTATCATCATGAGGTCTTGCATCATATTACATAATATGATTGTTGAGGATGAATGAGATTCATATGCTCAACGTTGGACCGATTTTGAGCAGTCTGAGGAAAGTGGATCTAGTGCACCGCGACCATATTCAACTGAGGTATTACCCGCTTTTGCAAATCATGTGCATGCTAGATCCGAGTTCCGTGATCAAAAAGCTCATCACGAATTGCAAGCAGATCTAGTGAAGCACATATGGACAAAATTTGGAATGTTTCAGGATTAAAGATGATTTGTTTCGTACTATACATTATTTGTGTGTTGTTTCGTATTTTAAGTTAATTTGCATCGTATTAATTACGTAACTTGTGTGTTGTATTGCATTTTAAGTTAATTTGTATCGTACTAATTACGTTATTTGTGTGATGTATTGCATTTTAAATTAAGAAAATAAAAAAAATATTTAAATAAATTTTGTTAAGTGTATTATTTTAATTTAATTTTAATCGACAATTATAATTTTATTTAATCATAAAAACAAAAATTAAAATTTAAATAAGAATATGAAATAGAAAGTGGTGGGGTAGAGTGCTGAATAGAAAAACCATTGGAGAGGGCAAAAGTTGAATGTGTGTTGAATGATTAGGTGGATGAAAGAGAAAATGATGTGGATTGAAAAAGTGAGTGTTGAAGGTGTTTTGGTGTTGAAACCATTGTATATAATTTTATAACATGATACACTTTAACTCTTTGCCTCCGTATGAAAATCTATCTTGCCCCCACATTAAATATAAAGTGAGACTAAGATAAGAGTTTGTCTCCTATAAATGTTGTGAACAATCAAATACAATATTGTATTTGTATTTGATTATAATTTAAATTAAGTGACTATCTAGCTCTCACACACACATATTTTATAGTGTTGAAAATAAAATAAGAAAACTTGCATCCCTTTTTTTATAATAGGAAAATTTGTTGAAAACAATTATAATTTGTATATTTTAAGATGTCTTAAATTAGTTTTTTTTATTTGTGGTTAATTCTCCAATATTTAGTGTTCTGGTAAAAACAAAAGGGGGTTGTATTATTGATTAAATGGTGTGATTACACTTGGTTCAATCCCAACAACCTTGGGAGTTTTATAAGTCAGATCCAGATCGTCCCCCCTTTACAAATGAAAGTATGAAGCTATTTATAGACCGCTTAGTCTTCTTCTCCAAGCTAAGATTCCTAGAAATCCGGTCTTTAGCGTCTTCTTCGATGGTACAGCGTGAAAGTAGGGATGGTAACCTTGGTCTCCAAGCTATGGCGGTTATGGGAAGTTGATTTCTTCCTTCTCAAGTCAACTGTTAACGCAGGGGAGGAGAAGATATTTATAATAATACAGAATTTCATCTTTTGGGCGTTGTCACGTGATCGTTGGTCACGCCATGGCTTCATATCGCCTAGTGGGTGTTTTAGGGTTACTGGATTTGGGCCTATCCTCCTTCTTATATTAATTGGGCTTGCTGGATATGTCTCTAAGCCCATTGCCCAGTCCACAGCCCCCCAAGCACGAAGTCCGTAGGAGTGAAGTGCTTGAATATGATTCAAATTTTCCCTCTAAAATTTGTGGCGCGAGATAAATCTTGTCACGTCCTTTCCCACTTTCTGGTGCACGTTCTTATACTCATACGCCATATCTATCAACCGTCTCTCCACTTACTGCTGCCACGATGAGATTTTTCTCTATAAAATGAAGCATTCGATGATAGGATTAACTCATCATTTCTCATCTGCTCACTTAAAAAGTCTTCTTTCTTCAGTATGTCTCCCAAAAATCCTCCCTTTGAATGTGGTCAATCCCCCGCTTCTCCCGTCATTAAGCGGCTCCGGCGTATGTTGACCCTAAGAACGGAGGAGCTAATGGACGATTTTGGTGAGTTCTCAGAATTCGTCAAAGAGCTGAATGATTATTGCTGGAGGTTGACCAAGGAGGAGAAGCGTTTTCTTGACAGTGTGTTGCGTCTGGAGAAAGAGTTGAAGGATAATGCATCCTTTGTGATTGCTGTGGAAAACGTTAAGGAGTGCCATACCGAAGTTACTGAAGCCGTCGACAGCCAGATAGAGATCACGAAAGAGACCATGGATGTACAGGAGGAGATCCTGGGTATATGCTTTAACGAGGAGCGAAGGGTAGATGACCGTTTGGCGATGTTGAACAAAGAGATGAAGCCGCTCTTGAAGAGAAAGAGGGCTCTTCAGGGTGAGATTAGGGATGATGTCACTAAGTTAATTTCCAGACGTCATTCTCTGGTGGACCTTTTGGACAAGCAGGGCGAGCTGAAAGAAGATTTGAAACCCATTGAAGAGAATATGGTGAAGGCGAAGAGGGTGAAACGGGCATTGGAGGAAATGCATCGTATCGCCGTCGCTGACGCTGGTGAATTAGGAACTTCCACCATGCCGTGAAGTCTTTACTTGCTTGCCTTTTTATGTCTTTTTTCCTATGTTTGTAATTTGCTTCCGTATTTTTGGACCTTCGTTATTTCATTTTGTATCTTTGCTTCCGTTGTATTTCCTTTGCAAAAATTTGAATATTAAGCGATTTCCTTTCCTTATGTGTTGTTCTTCTGTTTCTTTTAGTATCGCCTCCCTTTGCAATCTTCAATAACTAAAATGGGTCAAATTTTGACTCCTTGGAAACATAAAAGTGACATTTCTCGAGACAGTCAAAACTTGGTGGTTACGATCGTCCAAGCATTAATTACTACCGTTAATAACGATGCTAAGGTTAAAAAATGACTATAAATATCACCTGCTAAAACTCGAATTTTTATCAACTTGTTTTGAATCCTCACGATGGAAAGGAACAATGCGAAAATACCTGCTGCTGAGAAGTCTCAACCTCAGCGAAGGAAGAAGAGGGTAGAGGTATCTACTTCTCACTCCACTCGCTCCCGAAGGTCTAAAGAGGTCAAAGAAGTGGAGGTTATCATTCTTTCTTCGGATACATCCGATTCTGATGGCACAGACAGGGATTATGCTTCGTTCTTGGAGACCTATATTCCTCCTGAGCTTCGTACTTCTTCGTCGAGTGAAGAAGAGGGGTCCCGGGTTACTGTGGAGTCCAAGATGACTTTTCCTAAGCCTGCGCAGGAGGATTCGGAGTCTGATTGACAGGATTTAGGACTAGTCCTTTCTTTGTAACTTTGGTTTCCCATCGTTGTACTTTTTATTTTCCGCCATTAATAAAGATTCCTTTTCCTGTTTTAGAACTGAATGTGTTGCTTTTATGTTTCGCTTTTGCCTTGGCCTTGAATTCTCCCCTTTGGGCGCTTCCCCTGTTATCTTTGTTGCGCCTTAAAAGGCGAATGTAACTTATTCTCGGCGAGATACTTATTCCTGGCGAGACCGTTCCTTTAAAGGCGTTATTTATTGATTATCTGACGATAAATCTTCTATAATTTACTCTCGAGATACGCGCTTTTGACACGTAGGTGATCCGACGACGCGTGTGATATTACTTGTTCCAACTTTACAACTTCAATTTAAACTACTGGGACTGGAACTTTATAAGTAGGACTTCTATTCCTTCTTTCTTCTTTATTTCTTCTGCCAAATCTTCTACTCCCGTTACGCTTTCCTCTACATCTTTCTGACGAATCTCCTCAACAGTTTTTATTTGGGACGACTCCAATTCCTTGCTCGAAGTCTTCGTCAGTTTCTTAAGGTATTTCATCTCGTACCTTTCCTCTTTTCACTAATTAGGTCTGTCTTGAGTAGGAACCCTAATTTTCTGATTAGGTTTAGAAAGATGGTTATTTTGATGGAGTTAGATGACAATGAGGGGAGGGTTCCTGTTTCTTCTCCTGGTTATCTCGAATGGGCGCAACAAGTTCGCGCCCACTATACTAGGGCTAACGGCGTTCTTAATAGCCGAGGGTTTTACTCGGAATTGTGGGGTTTTGATGTTGGGAGTAGTAGTAGTGATAGTGATAGTAGTAGTGATAGTGGTAATGACAGTGATTGCGTCATAATCTCCCCTTCCTCTTTCACAGGAAAGCGGAAGAATCCTTGTCGAGATCTGGTTGTTGCTGGTTATACTCCCGTCACCATGGAAGTTTCTTCAAAGTATACCAGTATGGAAATGGTGAGGAGCTTTAGGAAAGCCGTCAAGCTTTCTGACCCCTCTCATGAAGACTCTATTATAACTGAACCAGTCAGAGAGGACGAGTTTGTATTTTCTAAGAATGACACCCCGCCAGATTATTTCTACCTTTATACTAGTGTGATCCAACCCCTCAACATTTGGCTGCCTTTTACTCCCTTTGAGGCGGAGATGTTGAAGGTTCTTAACGTCGCCCCTACCCAACTCCATCCTAATAGTTGGGCCTTTATCAAAGCCTTCGAGGTAATGTGCTTAGGTTTCGAACTGAAGCCCTCAATTGGCGTTTTTTTCTCTTTCTACCACATAAAGAACTTGAAACCTCAAACTTTGGTCTCCCTTAGCAGTCAACCTAACCGTCGTCTCCTGAGTCTATACGCCTCCAACTTCAAGAACTTTAAGAATTCTTTCTTTCGGGTTCGCTGTGGTGATCAGCTCCCGGATTTGATGTATGACGAGGTAAATGATCCTCTATTTCCCTTCTACTGGACCGATAACCCTAGGCTTATCAAGGGAGCCGTCTTTGAGGCCTTGAGTGATTTTGAACAAGATACCGTCAACTTCCTTGATTCCTATGCTCTCATGGATACCGCTGACATTCTTAGGTGTGAGGGTAATAGTGAAGCCTTGAAAGAGTATTTGCGTAAGTAATTAATTTGTATTTTTCTTCATTTGTTTAATGTTGATCTCGCCTTATTGCTAATTTGTGTTTCTTTTCCTCCCTTGTTTTTGTAGAGAGAATGAGAACTATCTCGAATGAGGAGAGGCTAGCATTTTTGGCTAAAGCTCGCCAGCAGAAAGCCAACCCCGTCGTTGCTGTGAGCGACCCGTTAAAGCAGCTACAAGTGGAGGAAGCTATTACAAAAGAGGGGCGAAGTAAGAAGAAGCATGATGGGCGGATCCGTGTCGAGATCCCAGGGAAAACAGCTTCTGGAGCAAAGGAAACCGAGGGTGTCGCTCCTCCTCCTCCCAAAAAGCAGAAGGTTGAGAGTACCACTCAAACTGCCAAGGACGCTACCAAAGGCAAAGGTGTGGCTTCCAGTTCTTCTCAGCCTTCCTCCCAAGACGCCAATGCCGCTGCTTCCCTTTCTTGGAGCTCCTTTGATCCCTTTGAGTTCATTGAAAGGGGGTGACTATGGTTGGCGATATGACTCGCTTCACCAACACTTCTACTGAGGATTTGAGGAAGAAAGCTTTGGAGTACGAGGTTAAGGGTACTCTTCTCAACTATTTGCTGACAAATCGCCAAGAACAAGAGGTCAAAGAGGCGAAGCGAAAGGTGAAGACCGTTGATGATAATCTTGCTGACATTGAGAAGAGGTATTCTGAGACCAAGACCAAGCTGGAGGAGGATATTAGGAAGTTGAAAGAAAGCCAGGAGAACGAAGCGGAAAGGCTGAAGAAGGATTATGAGTAGAAACTGGCGAGGGTTAAAGAAAGCTACGCCGCTTCTGAGACCAAGCTCAAGGAGAATGCTGCTGCTCAAGACGAGAAGATTTCGAAGCTCTCCAAAGAGAAGGATGAGGCGGTACTCTCCGTGGGAACCTTGGCTGATGAAAAGGCTAGGTTAGAAAATGACATCTCCGAGCTTCAACTCTGTGCCGCCAACCAGTACGATGAGGGTTTCTCCTTTGCTATTGAGCAGGTTAAGTTGCTTTTCCCTGATTTAGATGCTGGGCGCCTGGGCGAGGCCGATGCGATGAAGCGGATTGTTGATGGGAAACTCGTCCCTTACGTTCCTCCACAGTGAATGCTTTACTCTTTTGTTGTAATGGATTTAATCTTGCCCTTCTGTGGCTTTTGTAACTATTTTGTATGCCTTTTTGTGGCCTGAACATCTTGCCCTTTATTGGGTCTTTTTATTAATTTCTTTATTTGCCTGATTTTCTTTCTTCATAATCTTGCGAATGATTTTAATATTACGTTATGAGGTAACGCCTTCTATCATTCTTGTCTTGGAAACCTTCATCCTTACACCTGCGATGTCTTTGACACTTTAAAAATGGTTATGAATCGTTTGAGAATGACTTTATACCTGTTGCCTTTTTGGCGATTGTAGCTGGTATGGTGATAAGTCGCCTAGTTTCGCTGCATGACGAACGGTTTGGTTGTGTCCTTCTTGCTTTTAGAATCTTATGGCTTGACGTTATGGTGAATCGCTTTGTTTTGATTGTGTGTAAGCTTTTCCTGTTGGCGGTGTTGATAGTCCTGCCCTTCTTCGCTGTATATTTTCTTTTTCTGGCGCCCCCTACTCGTAAGGTTTACAGGTAACGCCAAGGCCTCTCAACCTTGTTTTATTTTCTGTTTCTGACGCACCCTACTCGTAAGGTTTACAGGTAACGCCAAGGCCTCTCAACCTTGTTTTATTTTCTGTTTCTGACGCACCCTACTCGTAAGGTTTACAGGTAACGCCAAGGCCTCTCAACCTTGTTTTATTTTCTGTTTCTGACGTCCCATACTCGTAAGGTTTACAGGTAACGCCAAGGCCTCTCAACCTTGTTTTATTTTCTATTTCTGACGCACCTTACTCGTAAGGTTTACAGGTAACGCCAAGGCCTCTCAACCTTGTTTTATTTTCTGACGCACCCTACTCGTAAGGTTTACAGGTAACGCCAAGGCCTCTCAACCTTGTTTTATTTTCTGTTTCTGACGTCCCCTACTCGTAAGGTTTACAGGTAACGCCAAGGCCTCTCAACCTTGTTTTATTTTATGTTTCTGACGCACCCTACTCGTAAGGTTTACAGGTAACGCCAAGGCCTCTCAACCTTGTTTTATTTTATGTTTCTGACGCACCCTACTCGTAAGGTTTACAGGTAACGCCAAGGCCTCTCAACCTTGTTTTATTTTCTGTTTCTGACGCACCCTACTCGTAAGGTTTACAGGTAACGCCAAGGCCTCTCAACCTTGTTTTATTTTCTGTTTCTGACGCACCCTACTCGTAAGGTTTACAGGTAACGCCAAGGCCTCTCAACCTTGTTTTATTTTCTGACGCACCCTACTCGTAAGGTTTACAGGTAACGCCAAGGCCTCTCAACCTTGTTTTATTTTCTGTTTCTGACGTCCCCTACTCGTAAGGTTTACAGGTAACGCCAAGGCCTCTCAACCTTGTTTTATTTTCTTTTTCTTCAGAGCCCGTAACTTAATCAGGTTGAACTTTATTGACGTAAATATTTTGACTGTGAAAGTAAACATGTGTAAAAAATAAATACTACTGAAATTTTGAAATTCAATGAGCCTCGATAAAAACCCCTGTTTGCACAGGGGAAAAGAGTGTCTCACTGTTTTTATTTATTTATGAAAATGGTTCTTTTACATCATTAAAATAGCGCTGAAAAGGAATGAATTTACTTATTCTTCCGCCAGTGGTGTGACGCTCCGTAACTAACTGTAGTAGAACTTCAAGTTTGCTATGTTCCACGTCCTGGGGAGGGTCCTTCCTTCCATTGTTTCTAAACGATATGCTCCTCCTTCAAAGGCTTCTTGCACACGAAAAGGGCCTTCCCAGTTTGCCGCAAACTTCCCTCCTTTATCCTTTCCCATGGGTCTTTTCAACACTAAATCGCCTTCTTGAAAACTTCTTTGTCTGACTCTCGTGTTGTAACGCCTAGCGGCTCTTTGCTTTATGGCGAATTCTCTGAAATGCGCTCTCTCCCTTCTTTCCTCGATCATGTCTAGATTCTCTTCCAAAGCTCTATTGTTCTCTTCTTGCGTTATGGTTTCTCTGCGTCTGAACCATATACCATTGTGAATGGTGCTTCTCCTGTTGATGATTGGGGGGTAGTGTGATACGACCAAAGAATGGGCGAGATGTGGGCTACCCATGCCTCACCTTTGCTAGCTAGCCTCCTTTTCAATGCTCTTAATATAACCTTATTCGTTGATTCTGCCTGTCCATTAGCTTGTGGGTGCTCCACCGATATGAAGGTATTTTTTATTCCCTTGCTTCGACAGAACTCCACGACTCTTTCACTGGCGAACTGAGTGCCGTTATCGGATACAATATATTTGGGCAGACCGAACCTGCAAATGATTTTCTTCCAATAAATTTTTTTGACCTGTTCCGCCGAAATACTAGATACTGGTTCTGCTTCTATCCATTTTGTGAAATAATCCACGGCGACGATGATCCATCGCGCTTGTTTATACCCAACCGGAAATGGACCAACAATATCCACCCCCCACATGAAAAAAGGCCATGGGGATAATACTGACTTCAATGGCTCCCCTGGTACGTGATGCAAATTAGCGTGTCTTTGGCATTTATCACAGTTTCTTACGTACATGGCGGTATCATCATGTATATCCGGCCAGTAAAAACCTGCTCTTAATTTTTTTCCTGCTAAAGCCCTTGAACCGATATGGCTGTCACACGAACCCTCATGCACTTCGGACATAATGTGTTTTGCTTCTTCATTGCTGACACATAGAAGGAGGGGGGATGCGAATCCTCTTTTGTATAGCCTGTCTCCTACCATGGAATACCATGCCGCCGTCTTTTTTAACTTGAACGCTTTTTCCTTTTCTTTTGGGAGTTCATCCCTTTGGAGATATCGGATAATGGGCGATCTCCAATCTTCCTCTTCTATCACCATCATCAGATCTTCTCCGCTAATGCTGGGAGCTTTGATCGTTTCTTGGATAACGGTTCTATGGCTCCCTGGTTTTTTCGTGCTCGCCAGTTTTGATAGTAGGTCCGCCCTCATGTTTTGTTCGCGAGGAACATAAACTAATTCGAAAGAGTTAAAGTATTTAGCTAGACTTTGTACCCCCTCCACGTATTTGATTAACTGTGGCTCTTTTGTTTGAAATTTTCCTGATACTTGGTTGGTTACCAGTTGAGAATCACTCATGGCTTTCAAATCCTTCACTTCCATGTCTTTTGCTAGCTTCATTCCCGCTATCAAAGCTTCGTATTCGGCCTGGTTGTTGCTAGCTTTGAAGGCAAAACGTAATGATTGTTCTATCATAACGCCATCTGGTCCCTCCAATACTATCCCGGCTCCACTTCCCCGTACTTTGGAGGCTCCGTCAACTGATAGGGTCCAAGGCGAAGCTTTCTCAGTCGTTGGCGGGGTAGACATTTCTAATACAAAGTCGGCCAGTCTTTGCGATTTGATGGCCCCTCTGGGTGAGAAAGTGATATCAAATTCTGACAATTCAACGGACCATGCTACCATCCTTCCTGCTAAGTCTGGCTTTCTGAGGACGTTCTTGATAGGGTAATCTGTTCTAACAACTATCTTGTGGCTTTGAAAGTATTGTCTTAACTTCCTAGCTGTGACAACCACCGCAAGAGATAACCTCTCTATCCTATGATATCTTGTTTCCGCTCCTCTAAGGGTTCTACATACAAAGTATATAGGCTTTTCTTCGCCCCCTACTTCTTGAACCAGAGCTGAACTTAAGGCTCTATCCGAAACTACAAGATAAAGGTAAAGGGTATTGCCTGGTAATGGGCGCGTCAAGATGGGCGGCGACGCTAAGAATTCCTTTAGTTGTCTGAAGGCTTCTTCACATTCGGGCATCCAGGAAAATCTTTCATTTTTCCTAAGAGATGTGAATAAGTGAAAACCTTTCTCGCCCGCGCATGATAGGAATCTAGATAATGCCGCTATTCTGCCTGTCAATGTTTGGACCTCTTTCACGGATGTAGGGCTTCTCATGTCTATGATGGCTTGACATTTTTCAGGATTGGCTTCTATTCCCCTGTTGGTGAGCATGAAACCTAGGAATTTTCCTGCTTGCACCCCGAAGGAACATTTCGCTGGATTTAACCTCATGTTGTACTTTCTTACTGATCCCAAGATGTCCAAAAGATCTTCGTCATGGCGATTCTCTTCGGAGGTTTTTACTACCATGTCATCAATGTACACTTCCAGGTTCTTTCCTATTTGCTCAGAGAATACCCTGTCCATTAACCTTTGATATGTTGCTCCTGCGTTCTTCAACCCAAAAGGCATAACGTTGTAAAAATAATTGCAGGTATTCGACATAAAGGCTGTATGGCAGGCGTCTGTGGGGTTCATCTTTATTTGATTATACCCGGAGTATGCGTCCATGAAGCTCAACATCTTGCATCCTGAAGCGCCATCAATCAATCTATCTATGTTGGGCAAAGGATATGGGTCTTTGGGACAGGCCTTATTCAGATCCGTAAAATCTACGCACATTCTCCACTTTCCGCTGGCTTTTTTTACCATGACGACATTTGCTAACCACGAGGGGTATTTTATTTCTTCAATGAATCCAGCCTCTTTTAGTTTCTCTACTTCTTCAGCTATTGCAGCTCGCCTTTCTTCTCCAACCTTTCTTTTTCTTTGGGAGACTGGTTTAGTGCTGGGCGATATTGATAGTTTATGGGTGATTACCCCTTCATCTATCCCTGGCATATCTGAGGGTTTCCACGCAAATAGACCAGCGTTATCTTTCAGGATTTTGATGATTCTTCTTCTCTCCTGGTCGGATAACGCCGTTCCTAGACTGGTTGTCTGGTGTGGGTGCTCGCCGATTTGGACTTGCTCCAGGTCTTCTATAGGGCTTACCCTTCTGTCTTGAAATTCTTCTCTGGGATCCATGTCTGAATTTTCAATGACGTTTATACCACCTGGAACTGTGGCTTGTCTTCTTTCGGGTACTCCACTTGCATTGGAGGTTCTATATCTTATCTTTAGGCTGGACTCGTAGCATTTTTTGGCGAGTATCTGATCGCCTCTAACTGTTCCTACTTCTCCGTTATCGAGAGGGTATTTAATTGCTAGGTATAGGGTGGACATGGCCGCCCCCAAGGTGTTAAAAGCAGGTCTCCCTATGATAATGTTGTAGGAGGTGAATGGAATTTTGACTACCAAATATCGCACTTTGATGGTTTTGGCGTTACTCCCCTCTCCAAAGGTAGTGAGTAATGAGGCGTAGCCCATTACGTCTACCTGCTCCCCGGAAAACCCAACTAAGGCTCCCGCGTATGGCTGCAATTGCTCCTCAGCTAATTGCATGGCCTTGAAGGCTTCCTAGTACATAATATCTGCTGAACTTCCTGAGTCAATCAGTACTCTCTTTACATCACAGTTCAGGATTTGGACTTGTATTACCAATGGGTCATCGTCATGAGGCGCTACCTCCAGTCCATCCTTTGCAGTGAATGCCAAATCCGGAACGTCGAGTGGTCGCGGTTGTCTCACGACGTATATCTCTGAGATTGCTCGGCGCACATATCTTTTCCTCGCTGAGCTTGACTCACCTCCTCCTGAGAATCCCCCCGCTATTGTATTCACAGAGATCCTTTCCTTGGGAGGCTCTTTACTTGACCCCGGAGTATCTCGTGGCTCTTGCCTAGGGATTTTAGGCACGACGACTCGGCCTTGCGCTGCGTCTTCAATGAACCTCCGGAGGTGGCCGCTTTTAATCAGTTCTTCGATCAAATCTCTTAGGCGGAAGCATTTTTCCGTAGAATGACCTCTGCATCTGTCGTAGGCGCACCAAGCGTTGTCGTTGAGCCCCAAGGGGATATCATTGGTGTTGAATTGGGTGTTGACTGAAATTTATGCTGCAATGGGGGTGTTGAAGATGATGTGGAAGGGAGAGAATTTGAATGCATTCAACATGTTGAACTCTGACGCGGGAGGGACACGTGTTCGCGTTTTTTTGGTCCAGCGTAGCGCGTGTGATGCACGCGCCGACAGGGGAGAGTGGGAGGTGGTTCACACGGAGAGAGAAGACTGAGTGGGACAAGTGGCAGATCATGATTGGTTGCTTGGATTTTTATCTTATCAAAACTTTGAACTCAATTATTTCATTGCAAATTAATTTTTTATTTTTTAATTTTTATACCAAAATTCATGATTTTTTTTTCTCTACAAATAGAGACTTGGTTCATTTCATTTGGACACAGAAAAAAAAAACCAAATTTTTCACTATCTTAATCTATTATTATCTTTCTAATTAATCTTTCTTTTGAAGTTTTAATCTTTTTTTAGTGAAATGGATCCCAACAATTCTTCTAATTATCCCAACAATTCTCAAAATCCCAATAATTATCAAAATCCCAACAATTATCAAAACCCCAACAATTATCAAAATCCCAACAATTATCAAAATTCAAATCAATTTTTCAACCAACATCCTCAAAACACACCTAATTTTGGTTTAACACCAAATTTCAACCAATCATCCTTTGTTCCAAACTTTCATCCATATTATGGATCTATGCTGAGAAATCCATCTCAAACACCCCCGTTTAATGGTTACATGCCGATGGTTAATGAAAATTTTTCGAGTGGTGGTACAACTAATTTTCCCGAATTTTCAACACAAATAACTATTGCTAATGAAGATTCAACTCCTAAGAGCAAGAAAAACCAGCAACCATCATGGAACACTGAACAAAATTTGGTGCTAATTAGTGGGTGGATCAAATTTGGAACAAGCAGTGTTGTCGGGAGAAACCAGAAAGGTGAAACATATTGGGGTCAAATTGCTGACTATTGTAATGAGCATTGCTCATTCGATCCTCCGCGTGATGGAGTTGCATGCCGTAACCGTTTTAATTATATGAACAAAATACTAGGTAAATGGATTGACGCTTATGATGGCGCTAAGCGTCTCCAAGGAAGTGGTTGGTCCGAGAATGATGTTTTGGCAAAAGCGCAGGAAATATATGCATGTGGGAAGAATGTTCGGTTCACTTTAATGGAAGAATGGAATGCTCTCCGTGATCAACCACGTTATAGTAGTCAAGTAGGATATGGAAGTAGTGGATCTAAGAGATCTCACAAGAGTGATGCATGTGGCTCAAACTCTGTAGGATCTAATGCTCGTCCTATAGGTAGGGATGCAGCCAAAAAGAAGGGAAAAAAGAAAGCTTCCACACCCACAGAGGTGGTGGACAAAGAATGGGATAATTACATGAAAATGAAGGAGAAAGAGATGGAACATTTGGCAATGGTAGTTTCCAATCAACAAGAGAAAAACAGACTTAAGAAAATGAAAATGTATCTGAAGTTAAGTTCTGATGAGAATCTCGATGACCGGAAGAAAGCCATGTTGGACACAGTGGCCCAAGAACTGTTTCCATAATTAATTTCAATCAATGTAGTGTTTGCTTTAAATATTTGTCTGTAGTGTTTGCTTTAAATATTTGTCTGTAGTGTTTGCTTCAATTATTGTGATTGAATAAGTCAGTGTAGTCTTTGCTTTAATTATTGTGATATGTTAGTGTAATGTTTGTTTTAAGTATTTGTACTACGTGTTTGCTTTAATTATTGTGTCCACCACCCAACTTGCTTTAATTATATTGTGTCCACCACTCAATCCTTATCTGATAATTAACTCTATACAATAATTATTTGAAATCCGTCAGTGGACCAAATTGAATCTATATATAGGGACTCATCCATTTATGTATCAATATCCTAAATCTCACCCAATCTACTTCCAATATCACAAACAATGGATCCATCAACCGGTGATTTTGATGACGCAGCCTACTTGCAAAATCGTGAAGTTGAAGAAACTTATGTACTCAACCGATTTAGAGAGCGTCGGAAAAAAATATTGGAAGATGGTGCACCTCGTAGTAGAAAATATGTCAATAGAGATCATCCAGCTGCAAACCAAAGACTAATTGACGACTACTTTGCCAATGAGCCTACATATGACGATGCAATGTTTCGTCGTCGGTACCGCATGCAAAAACATCTTTTCCTTCGAGTCGTTGGGGACATTTCAAGTAGTGATAACTACTTCACCCAGCGAGCTGATGCTGCTAAGAAAGAAGGTATATCACCTTTAGCAAACTGTACCACAACAATGCGAATGTTAGCATACGGTATGGCAGCAGATGCGGTCGATGAGTACATCAAAATAGGAGGTACTACTGCATTAGAGTGCTTACGTAGATTTTGTAAAGGAATCATACGATTGTATGAGCAAGTGTATCTCAGAGCACCAACCCAAGATGACCTGCAAAAAATACTACATGTAAGTGAACTACGGGGGTTCCCAGGGATGATTGGGAGTATTGACTGCATGCACTGGGAGTGGAAAAATTGTCCTAAAGCATGGGAAGGTCAATTTACTAGGGGGGATAAGGGAACCACCACAGTTATTCTTGAAGCAGTTGCATCTCATGATCTATGGATCTGGCATGCCTTTTTTGGATGTCCGGGAACGTTGAACGACATAAACGTTCTAGACCGTTCACCTGTTTTTGATGACGTGGAACAGGGAAAGACTCCAAGTGTGAATTTCTATGTGAATCAACGTCCCTATGATATGACATACTATCTAGCCGATGGTATCTACCCTTCTTATCCAACTTTCGTCAAATCTATTAGACTTCCTCAAAGTGAACCCGATAAGTTATTTGCAAAATATCAGGAGGGATGTCGGAAGGACATCGAACGTGCATTTGGAGTGCTTCAAGCTCGATTTAAAACCATCCGTTAACCAGCTCGCTTGTGGGACATAGCCGATCTGAGTATCATCATGAGGTCTTGCATCATATTACATAATATGATTGTTGAGGATGAACGAGATTCATATGCTCAACGTTGGACCGATTTTGAGCAGTCTGAGGAAAGTGGATCTAGTGCACCGCGACCATATTCAACTGAGGTATTACCCGCTTTTGCAAATCATGTGCATGCTAGATCCGAGTTCCGTGATCAAAAAGCTCATCACGAATTGCAAGCAGATCTAGTGAAGCACATATGGACAAAATTTGGAATGTTTCAGGATTAAAGATGATTTGTTTCGTACTATACATTATTTGTGTGTTGTTTCGTATTTTAAGTTAATTTGCATCGTATTAATTACGTAACTTGTGTGTTGTATTGCATTTTAAGTTAATTTGTATCGTACTAATTACGTTATTTGTGTGATGTATTGCATTTTAAATTAAGAAAATAAAAAAAATATTTAAATAAATTTTGTTAAGTGTATTATTTTAATTTAATTTTAATCGACAATTATAATTTTATTTAATCATAAAAACAAAAATTAAAATTTAAATAAGAATATGAAATAGAAAGTGGTGGGGTAGAGAAAGTGGTGGGGTAGAGTGCTGAATAGAAAAACCATTGGAGAGGACAAAAGTTGAATGTGTGTTGAATGATTAGGTGGAAGAAAGAGAAAATGATGTGGAGTGAAAAAGTGAGTGTTGAAGGTGTTTTGGTGTTGAAACCATTGTATATAGTTTTATAACATGATACACTTTAACTCTTTGCCTCCGTATGAAAATCTATCTTGCCCCCACATTAAATATAAAGTGAGACTAAGATAAGAGTTTGTCTCCTATAAATGTTGTGAACAATCAAATACAATATTGTATTTGTATTTGATTATAATTTAAATTAAGTGACTATCTAGCTCTCACACACACATATTTTATAGTGTTGAAAATAAAATAAGAAAACTTGCATCCCTTTTTTTATAATAGGAAAATTTGTTGAAAACAATTATAATTTGTATATTTTAAGATGTCTTAAATTAGTTTTTTTTTTATTTGTGGTTAATTCTCCAATATTTAGTGTTCTGGTAAAAACAAAAGGGGGTTGTATTATTGATTAAATGGTGTGATTACATTTGGTTCAATCCCAACAACCTTGGGAGTTTTATAAGTCAGATCCAGATCGTCCCCCCTTTACAAATGAAAGTATGAAGCTATTTATAGACCGCTTAGTCTTCTTCTCCAAGCTAAGATTCCTAGAAATCTGGTCTTTAGCGTCTTCTTCGATGATACAGCGTGAAAGTAGGGATGGTAACCTTGGTCTCCAAGCTATGGCGGTTATGGGAAGTTGATTTCTTCCTTCTCAAGTCAACTGTTAACGCAGGGGAGGAGAAGATATTTATAATAATACAGAATTTCATCTTTTGGGCGTTGTCACGTGATCGTTGGTCACGCCATGGCTTCATATCGCCTAGTGGGTGTTTTAGGGTTACTGGATTTGGGCCTATCCTCCTTCTTATATTAATTGGGCTTGCTGGATATGTCTCTAAGCCCATTGCCCAGTCCATTTAGAAAAAGAGATTTGTTCATGTAGAATTTGAGTAGAATCTATCTAAAAATTCTTCTTAAAATTTGAACATAAATTGTCCCGATCAATTCGTGTTTATGGAGAGCTAATTAACAATTTTAGTTCAATCACAAATGTCTTAAATTTTTAGATATACAATAATCACTTATAAATTTTTATTTAATAAATATTTATTATATATTTTGACCCCACTAGTCAAAACTTCTGGATCTGCCCCTAGTCATGCTTGCAGCCTGCTTCTATACCTCCTCTTAATAACAAAGCACACCCAATTGCAATCCAACCTCCACCTTTGTGACTTTGTCATCCAAAATTTCTATTCGAAACAACAACATCATTTTCTCGCCCAATTATTTATTTGTGGCTTAATTTGTGTCATCCTCATACAACCACACAACAGCAACATCATCGCCCCACCAAAATCACAAATCCACCGACTACACATAAATACCGTTGGATATGCTTTGAAATATCAGTTACAAGAAGTCATAAAAAATCTGTGTTAAATCTTTTTGTATCTTTGCTGTTTTGGAGACTTTTTTGGGGAAAATATTTTTTTTTTGGAGGACACTCTAAATTGGATTTGTTTTATTTTAAAACAGATTTGTTACCAGTTTTTTAGCATATATTTTTCTATAGATAGAGAGTGCTTTATTCATAGAAAAATGGAGAAAGAGAGTAGAGATGTAGAGCCAAGGATTAGGGTTTGCCACCACACAAGGGCTAGCGTTTTAGAGAGGAAAAAGAGTTTTCTCTTGGTACAACTTTAGGGTGGGCGAACTATCTTTGTGGTAGAAGAGAATCGGGTTTTGGGTAGAATTAGGATTAATTCTTGTAACTCAATTGAGAATTTCTTTTGTAAAATTACTTATTTGATATAGTGGAACGGATGGACTGCTCTCTCCCCGAGACTAGGTCATTGTTGGACTGAACTGTGTAAACAAATATTGGTTATGGTTCGGTTAGTTCGGCATTTCGGTTCAGCTTTTGGTTTTTTTTTTTTTTTGCCCACGCCTAAGCAAGGCACCTGAAATTAGTGGTTGGATCGATTCAATGAGAGCTGCTTCTCCTACTCGTACAGTTCACAAATCTTCAGAGGTAAGCATATATTTATATAGAGTAACCCTTTTCTTGAAGCATTTTGATGGCTATGTTGATATTTACTCTGTTTTTGTTTTTTTGAATTGTTTGTGGTTGCAGCATTACCATCCTTCAGCTTTGAAATTGTTTGATCAAATTTTGTATAGTGCAAAAGGAAAACAGATTGGGGTTTTTCTTGACTATGATGGTACTCTTGCTTCCCATTGTTGCTGATGCAGATAAAGCTTTCATGACTACAGAGGTAAGTGGTGCCTTATTTTTTTTATAAGTAATATATTATAAATATAAAATGTCAAAAGAAAGGTTAAAGATTATGCTTTTAATTGTTAAAACTAGTAACCGACCCGTGCGATGCACGGGTTTTAGAAAAACGACATATATATAGCAATCATGGTTGTTGTCAATCATGGATGCTATGAGCCAAAGAAAGTTAGTCATAAGCATACGAAAATTAATCAAATTGGTTCATTTAGGGGAACGGCAAATTTATTTCAATCATGGATGCTATTAATCGAATAGGTTAAGCATCGCAATATATATGTCAATCATGAATGCTGTCAATCAAGTGGGTTAAACATAATATATCATTGCAAATATAGGATGTTTTAAATTAAAGGCATCATATAATTCAATCTTAATTAAGTGGGTTAAACATAATTGATCATTGCAAACATAAATGCAGACCATATGCACACTTCAAGTGAATCATCACACCGAATTTTATAATGAAACTTTCATGACTCGTGACATTTATAGAAAGAAGATTACTACTATTTGAGAATAGATAGGAGTGCTATGGGACATAGGAGTACTATTCAAAATATAGGTAGGAGAAACAATTGTATATTATAATGATAGAAGAATTTTGTGAAAGACATGATATACAAAAATCATTTAATAAAAGAATCGAAAAAGCTTTTATTGTGTCACTTAAGTTATATTGAAATTCTTGAACCCAACCGTTAAGAATGATGAGTTCTTGATTACCCCTAATAGAATAACCACTTAGAATAAGGAAACCGATTATATTTGTACAGAAATACAAAATCGTATGGATACGATCTTGGTTGTTCGTCTCCATCAATTGGATGATTTCTTTGTAGATTTCGATAGCAAGTTCCAAAATAGAATTCCTCCAATTCATGTATTCTTCGATATATGAGAATTATTTCTACCCTCCTTTCCTCTCATAAACCTTCAATGTATAAGACTTTTCTAGGCCAATCTCATTATATCATATGAAGCCAAATTCAATTTACAAAAACAACCACATAAATTATCATTATCATGACAATATGAAGAAAAAAAAGTTGCAATGCACAATAAGGATGCAAGAGTACATTAGGATATAGTTTAAAGAAAAACATCAATACATAGACTCAATCTATTTCTCTCTTCCTCTAAACAATAATTCAAAAATAATCACAACTCCTTTTTTCCATTAATTTGGTTGATAACTTCAAACTCCAGGTCCCTCTTTAGGCAATCATGCCGCATATAGTTCTAAGGCCCCAAACCAAATTGATAATCTTCTATCATATCCTACAATCTAAAGTTCCCTGCATAAAATTTGGAAATTCATCATATCTGAGATAAAAAGATAACTATATTGAATGTTACCAGCATGATTCGTCATTGGTTTCAATTCCACAACCAAGTGCAACAATGTAAACATAGCTATATTGAACATAGTTTATCCATAATCATGGAGAAAATCAAATGGATAATCAAATCAAGAATAACTAACATCTGAAAAGCAAGCAATCAAGTAGAAAAAATAATCTTAAATGTTAAAAAATAAATTTCAATATAAGTCAGAAAAGATCGATGTCGGTCGGTGAGTAACGATGGTGTATTTGCTTGATTTTCTTCTCTACTTTAACTCTCAAGTCCTTAAATTGTAGGGGATCAATCACTACACATTAACCTTCACCTTTAGTTTTGTTTATCAAGTAAATGTAAAACCAATATGAAAGTTAACTATAAGGATCAGTTTCATGTAAGTGGCATTGTGTGAAAATAACCATTTCCTAAATTTATATCCATAGATAACACAAGGAACCGAAATGAAAATAAGCTTTAGTTATGCAAGTTTCATAGAGTTATTAGCCATTTATACCTCTGCTCCATCATCAGACAAATAGCCACCGTCCTCAGCTTTTCTTTTGCTTGGTAAGACATCAAGCAAATCTGCACAAAGAGCAGGAAAAGCAGGAAAGAACATACTTAATGCAAAAATAGGAACTGAAAAAATAATCTGAATAAAGTATACATTGTAAAGCAATACATAAAGCTGAAAAAATGGTATACCTCTATTGGTCTTAACTTCTTTAGGATCTTTCTTTTCTTTAGCTACCCCAAAAACATCATGGCACAAATCTTTCATAGTAGTAGAAACCTGCAGCACCCATTCACAATTCATTTAAATTCATGAACACCACTCACAAGCTTAATAAAATCATCACACATTAGATATTCATTGTACATATAAAACACTTACACTGGAAAATTCAGCTTCAGATGTACCACAGAGTTCAATTAGCTTAATCTTATCAACTTTGAGCTGCAAAGAACAATCACAAATCATGTCATTACAATATATAACCACATGCCATGTGTTTGTATTGAGATTATTACAAATGTACCTTGTGTTTCTTTGCACATAAATAAAAAGCAACAACCATAAACACCGGATGAGTAAAATCAGCACTAGCACGACGATTTTCAGCAACACATTTTAGTGTTTTTTCTCAATAGCATTTCATCAAACATGTAGCAGACATTATTAAAACCACAAAATCAATAACTTACAGCTTAAGACGGTCACAAACATAAGGTATAATCCGAACACAACCGAATTGAATCGCCAATTCTCTCACATCTAGCTTCAACCTAAAACACCAAATTCATCAATTAAAAAACAGGAAAATCTAAATAAATCAAAAAATAAATCTATAAAGTAAAAAGCCATTATGAAGGGTGAACACTCAAAATATAGTAATACATCCATGTAACATAATCCTCACATATGTATCGAAAAAATGCAAGCACCACGATACATGAGGGCATGACAGATGGTGTGAACAAAGTCTACAAGGAAATAGATTATTAGTACCAGGCACATCAAATTTATGAGAATTTGAGTCAATATCTAAGAAAGAGGATAGGTAATAGTACATGAGCTAAAGACAGTGCACTATCTCTGGTCCTAAACCTCAGTCACATTCACTCCTCTTCTTCAGCCTCTTTCAGCCAATTAACAAAGGGTTCCAGTGCCTTCACAAAGGTTTGCCTGTACCAGTTCCAAAAAAAGCAACTGTGAGTAACTAACATTAAAATGAGATTATTTTTTTTATTAAGCCGAAGCAATGTTCACAAAAATTGCATACCTTCCTTTGGGGTTTGTTCCTTTACGGAACCAATGAAGAATGGTATCTTCAGCCAGCACATCTTGGTCATAGAGAGATCTAATAATCTCAGGGAACAGTTTCATCAGTTTAGCATCCTCATAGCATTGCATCTGTACTTTGTACATCAGTTCCAGCTCAAGTTTTCCACTGGTGCAGAAAGTATTCAACAGTTCTGCCCAAGTTTTTACCTTTATCATAAACAAAGTGATGTCATCAACAACTTCTATTGAGAAAAATATCAAACATATTGGCAAGAAAACTGGGTGCTTTTCTTGATAAGCAATCGGATGGAAAATCCATAAGTTAACATAATCATCGTCAAACTGTACTTAACACCGTTTAAGAACACATTCACCCACCCATAATATGTTACGTTAAGCCCCTCCACAATCAGCAAAACAAAGTACAAACCAATGAACATATTACAGTCAAGGATAATTACGGTTAAGGACGTCATATAGATTGACTCAAGGTTAAATGGAAAACCAATGTACACAAGGTTAAGGATAGCAAAGGCGTAATTCTAAGAGATACCTTGCGCAGGGCAGCATTTGCATTCTGTTGCTGATTTTTACCAGACCACTGAACACCATCCATTAAAACATCCCATAAGATCCGCACAATCTCAGTTTCTGGCAACTTAGCATCTCTAACCCGAAGCTTCACAGTCTCAATAACTTCAGATATATCAGCCTCCTCTGTTATCTGTGTTGTTAAAGCAGACTTCATTTCCTTCAGTGTCACCTCAAATATTTTCTTTTCATTATACTCCACCAAGGCAGTGAGTCCTTCCTTGCTAAAAAGTTGTCAAAGAGGTTGATATAAGTTTCATCAAAATTAACAGAGCAATAAGAAATTATAAAACATTCTACTATAGGATCTAATATAAGCTCTTTCAGACATTCCACTTAGTTTCACCGCAGCGGATCGATCGAAGAGAACACCAATTTGTCAAAAAATAAACTTTTACAGAAAAGAAAAGTAACCAAAGCTGTATTCGTGAAATTGTCACGGGAAAATCCTTCGCGATAAATAGCATTGCTCAAAAAATAAACAAATCAAACGTATCAGAAATAATCTCCATTGAAATAACACAAGGGCCAAGTCCACTATCAGTTTCAAAATCACAATCACACAGTTTAAAGCAAGAAATTAAAAAACTCGATAGCTTTTTTCAAATCTACATGTAGACACCCCCTATTGTTTTGTTCACATCATCAACAGAAATGTCGGAAAAAATTGGTTTCATAAATTGATTTTACGCAAATAAGGACCTAAACACCCTAATTGGAAAGGAAAACCTTTAACAGAACAACACATTATGATTTAACACCAACCAACCTTGATGGGTAAATGACTTCAACACCAGTAACTTCCTTTGATATAGATTTCAAAAAAATCCCTGATGGCTTTAACCCTAGACAAAAGCCATACCCCTAATCTGCAAAAACCCAAAACCACATTTAAAAATAAAGAACAAAAATTTCCCAAAAGAACAGAAACAAAAAACTTGAAAATTACTAACCCAGAATCTTCTTCTTGAAAGATCCATCAGGTGACTTTTCCAAACCAACCCAACCATCATTCATCTGCATCAAAAGAAGTCATTAAAAAACAAACACATACTGTAAAAAATTTAACTCGGAAAAAACCACCAACACACAAAAATTAGTAGAATCATCTTTACCTCTTTATGAAATTGTGGTCATAGTGATTTTTCTAGTCACCTGAGTTTATTGACATCCAAAGATCAAATTTCATGGAGGAACATTATCCTTCCATGGAGCCTGCAAAAAACAACATAGAAAACCAATTAGAGAGATGAATATTGACAAATTGAGAAAGATGAAATTTAGAAGATGAATTTAGAGATACATCACCATCCACCATAACCACCACATCCTCACCAACAACAAAAAAAAAACAACGAAAAAAAAACAAATAAATAGAGCATACAATTTGAGATCAAACCAGAGGAAAGAAGGAGCAAGAAGCTTCATTGCCGCCGTTGCCAAGCACCGCCGCGTCACCACAAACGACCACAAGAACTCTCTCGGCCGGAACTCCTCCTCGCCAGAACTTCTCTCCCGCCGGTAAATCTTCTCTCACTTGGCCACTCCCTCACTCTCATGACGAGTGATTGATTCGTAGATGGTGGTGGAGGTTGTGGTGTGGATGTTATGGTGAAGGATGAGATGGGGAGTGAGAGAGATGAAACTGTGGGATGATGAGAAAGAGGGAGAGCGTACGAGAGAGAGAGAGAGAGGGGGAAGAGAGAGAAAACAATTTCACAAATGAAAAAAAATTGGGAAAGTAATCATAAAACCACAATTGTTTCCATAAACCACTTGTGTCAATGGTTTGCATAAACCAGCAATCTAAAAACCAGCAATTATAGGAGGGTCCACATGAGTCATGCAAAGAATTATAATAAGCCATGTGTAAGATGAAGCATAGGAATAGCATGCCATGTGCAAGAAGGTGTAGATGTGAACATTGAACCCTAAATTGAACCCTAAAATGAAATGAAACCCTAAATGGCATGGCAAGATGTGGTTGGTCAGAAGAAACAAATGTAGAAGATTGATTGGACAAGAATTTAGGGTTAGGAAAAAGGACTTGGAAAACATCTGATCCTTTAGTATATTAAGATATATCTGATAAATTTTCATTCTTTAAATTGATTTTATTGTCAAAATCATAAAAATCTAAGTCTATTTTAAAATTTAATTATAATAATTAATAAATTAATACTACCTCCTCCGTCAATAATTATAAGACTCAGTTTGACAAAAATGTACTATTTATTTGTATATTTTTATTAATAATATATAAATGTAAATATTAGCTCTACAAAAAAAAAAATATTAGCATATAAGATTTTGTTCAATTTGTTTTAATTAATATTTTTAAAATATTAAGTTTTTATAATTTTTACTAACAAACAATTAAAATATTAGTGTTCAAAATTGTGCATTGGTACGGTGGTCAAACAGAGTTTTATAATAGGGACGGAGATAGTATATTTTAACACACGGACGCATGTACATATTTAAAATTAAAACTTCTTGAGTGATGAAATTCATATACGTGGCCCGAATATCAAGGGGAGGCATAATCCCAAGATTGAGTCAAAGTCATGTTTCTTGCGTACTATTATATTTAGCTTATATTTAGGTGAAACCGTTGATCAAATCATAATAAAACCAAGTCATAAAACCAAAATCATAACAAAAACACAAGAAAAAACCTTAGTATTTTAGGAAGAAAAAAAAAATCACACAATAAACATGGCTGAGATGAGATGAGAGTACTGGCATAGACATCATCAGAGGTGAACGTGAAGCTATTGTTGAGGAAGAGGCTACAAATGGTTCTTGGAGACTCAATGTCAAAGAGTTTCATCCACCAACACAAAATGTTGTTCATCATCAAAACAAATCTTCTTTTAGTTTCAATTCCCTTCTTCGCAAGCCTAGTGAGTCGTTTATACTTCTTTTGTTACTGATTCTGAATATACTGCATTATTTATATCATATTCATTCATCCTTTCTTATCAGAATCACTTGCACTGTAATCCTTTTATATACACACGATTAAAGCTTAATCAATTATGAATCTTCATTCCCTTAATTTCTTTATAGATCGTTGTTTGTTTGTTTGTACCCTTTATAATTTTTTTAAAGGATTAAGTAGATTTTCATGTCAAGTTATGTGCCATTACTTGTTCACATTTTAATTTTTGTTTGAGTTTAATTGGATATGCAGGACATGGACATATTCTGTTGGGAAAGATACTTTTTCCTCTCAAAATGTTTTCACTCCGATGTTGTTATGATGATATGATTTAAAATGAAGCATAAAAGTGGCTTTTATAGTAATTCAAATCGGTGAGTAATGACTATAATTAATATAATTAATGGAGAAGTTTTCTCCTTTTCTTAGGGTTTTCGTTTAATGGAGAAGTGTCTCAGACACTGATGGCATTCCTTGTTCCTTCAGTCTTGATTCTTCAACATACTATCTTTACTATATGTTCAATGTTAAAACACCAATGAAACCACAAGTGTGTCCCAATTGTCGGGTAAGGAACTTGTTATTACCAATACTTGCAATTCATCTTCAAGCACCATCTTCATATTGGTCCGTTGATTCATCAATCTTTGAAAATCGCTCAAGTGTTCGGAAACACTCCGGGGTTTCTCTATACTTGAGGTTCACCAATCATCGAATAGTAAAGCTTTTTATGGGTTGTCTTTCCCACGTACAAGGTTTCTAGTTTCGTCCATAACATGTACGTAATTGTTTCGTGTGCTGAAAGACAATTTGATCTATCCATTGTCGAATTTTTCCAACAATTTTCCTGTTCATCATCTGACTTGTCGGTTGGCTTCGTCCCTTTATCTTGCGAAGGTCGATACAAATCTTTGCAATAAAGTATGCCTTTCATTCTAGGTTTTCAAATGGAGTAGTTTAAAGAGCTTAACTTAATAATCGTTGATGATCCAGGGTAATTGACTTGTCCATTGTTAATAATAGAAGTTAAAATGTGGTGAGCCGAAGCTCTGATACCACTTGTTGGAAAATATATCAATTGAAACAACTAATACAAGGCCATAAGTGTGTTTAATTGATATCTTTCCCAACAAGTGGTATCAGAGCTTCCGCTCACCACACATTTTAACTTCTATTAAACCCATACGGGATCATCAACAATGATTAAGTTAACCTCTTGACTTGTCCATTGTTAATAATAGAAGTTAAAATGTGGTGAGCCGAAGCTCTGATACCACTTGTTGGAAAATATATCAATTGAAACAACTAATACAAGGCCATAAGTGTGTTTAATTGATATCTTTCCCAACAAGTGGTATCAGAGCTTCCGCTCAACACACATTTTAACTTCTATTAAACCCATACGGGATCATCAACAATGATTAAGTTAACCTCTTGACTTGTCCATTGTTAATAATAGAAGTTAAAATGTGGTGAGCCAAAGCTCTGATACCACTTGTTGGAATAGATATCAATTGAAACACCTAATACAAGGCCACAAGTGTGTTTAATTGATATCTTTCCCAACAAGTGGTATCAGAGCTTCGGCTCACCACACATTTTAACTTCTATGAAACCCATACGGGATCATAACAATGATTAAGTTAACCTCTTGACTTGTTCATTGTTAATAATAGAAGTTAAAATGTGGTGAGCCGAAGCTCTGATACCACATGTTGGAATAGATATCAATTGAAACACCTAATACAAGGCCACAAGTGTGTTTAATTGATATCTTTCCCAACAAGTGGTATCAGAGCTTCGGCTCACCACACATTTTAACTTCTATTAAACCCATACGGGATCATCAACAATGATTAAGTTAACCTCTAGACTTGTCCATTATTAATAATATAAGTTAAAATGTGGTGAGCCGAAGCTCTGATACCACATGTTGGAATAGATATCAATTGAAACACCTAATACAAGGCCACAAGTGTGTTTAATTGATATCTTTCCCAATAAGTGGTATCAGAGCTTCGGCTCACTACACATTTTAACTTCTATTAAACTCACACGGGATCATCAACAATGATTAAGTTAACCTCTTGACTTGTCCATTGTTAATAATATAAGTTAAAATGTGGTGAGTCGAAACTTGGATACCACTTGTTGGGAAAAATATCAATTGAAACACCTAATACAAGGCCATAAGTGCGTGTAATTGATATCTTTCCTAACAAGTGATATCGAAGCTTCGGCTCACCACACATTTTAACTTCTATTAAACCCATACGAGATCATCAACAATGATTAAGTTAACCTATTGACTTGTCCATTGTTAATAATAGAAGTTAAAATGTGGTGATGAGATGAAGCTTTGATACCACTTGTTGGGAAAGATATCAGTTGAAACACCTAATACAAGGCCACAAGTGTGTTTAACTGACTTCTTTCCCAACAAGTGGTATCAGGGCATCGGCTCACCACACATTTTAACTTCTATTATTCACAATGGATGAGTAAACTCATACAGGATCGTCAACAATGATTAAGTTAACCTCTTCCAACTACTCTATTTGGAAGCCTAGAATGGAAGACATGTCTTATTGCAAAGATTTGTATCAACCTTTGCAAGATAAAGGGACGAAGCCAACCGATAAATTAGACAATGGATAGATCAAAGTGTCTTTCATCATGTTGTGCAATAAACATTTGCATACACACTATGGACAACACTAGAAACTTGTACGAGGGAAAGACAACCCATAATAAAACCTGTACTATACAACGATTGGTGAACCTCAAGTATAGTGAAACCCGAATTGTTTTCGAACACTTACGCAATTTTCAAAGATTGATAAATCAACTCACCAATATGAAGATGAAGCTTGAAGATGAATTGTAAGCATTGTTATTACTAAGTTCCTTGCTAGACAATTGTGACACACTTGTGGTTTCATTGAGTAACTCAGCACCATGTGGTGTTCTAACATTGGTGGTTTAGATGTGGAACTACGTACTAGATGTGAAGACTGAATTTCTTCATGGTGATTTAGAAGAAGAAATTTACATGGAGCAGCCAGAGGGATTCAAAGTCAAAGGTTGTATTATGGGCAATTCTGATGTGAAGGTGTATGTAAAGAAAGTGATCTTGAAGATGTGAAGAAGTAAATGTTGTGGGTTAAATGTATCCAATTTAGTTGCAGTATCTATTTGAGACTTATGCTTTATAGAGTTGAACTGACCCTCATACTTAATTTTCAATTGATTTTCATGCTTCCTTATCCTCTTGGTTTTACAGCCTAGTCTCCCTTAGGTTTATCCCACCTGTATCTTGGCCCCATTACAACCTTAATAAAGACCTTTTGATCTGTACATGTGTGTGTTTCATTGTGTGGATGTCCTCCATCTTTGAGGACGGAAGAGGCTTGTCAAGCCTATGGCAGTGCTAACTTTGATGATGTTCTTTGAGCGTAAACACTGTCCTTGACACTCCATTTTTTAATGATTGAGTGCACTTTATACAAATATTCCGTGAGGTTCTATCATTTTTGAAGCACTTTTTAGTCTAAAAGCCACCTTGTTCATTGCGCTTGTTAAAGATGTTGTTCATGATTGTTATCCTCCTTGAACCCTAGAATGTGCTAATTGCTTGCAACTTTGTGTCATGCCTTTCTTCCTTTCCTTTTTTCTTTCTATCTTTTAAATTTTTACATTAAATCTTTAACCGTGAGTTTTGCTCGGAGTGCAAAAGTTCAAGTGTGGGGGAATTTGATCGGTGCATTTTAATGCACATTCTTCTACTATTGTATTTATGTATTCATATAGTTTATTTTATTATTTTCACTATTTTAATGTGTTTTTATATTTAATTTTATTTCTAGCTTTATTTTATTTTTGCATTTATTTTATGAATAAACAGTGCTTTGACACCCTCTCAGTCCGCAGGTCATAATTGGAGCTACGAATGTCGGATTGAGGCACGAGAAGATGAGTTGGAATGATTAGATAAATATCTACAACTTTCATGTTGAAGCCTGAAGCCAATTTAGAACGGAAATATGTCAAAGAATTACGTTTTGTCTCAGACTTGATAAAACTAATTAATTTGCAAGAAATTACAAACCCTAAAGGCAGCTTCTTTGCAAGAAGTTATGTTTTTCGGCCCAATTCTTTTAAGGCCCGTTTTCATGTAATATTTAACTGAAAAACGCAGTTGGGCTGATTATTCACTATTCATGAAATTACAAACCCTAAAGGCAGCTTCTTGCTATGGAGAACTAATCACCATGGATTAATCTGCTGTAATCGGTTTCCGCCGACACTTTGAGGTTCTATAATTTTCAATCAAATTGCTTTTCCCTTTCAATATTTATGATATACGTCTTGTTTGCTTTATTTAAGTTCAATAGAATAAGTGTTGATATTTGTACGGAGTGCAAAACTTGTCTTGCAAATTAATTATTTTTATCAAGTCTGAGACAAAACGTAATTCTTTGACATATATTTGCTCCGAATTGGATTCCGGCTTCAACATGTAAGTTGTAGATATTTACCTTATCTTTCCAACGCATCTTCTCGTGCCTCAATCCGATATTTGTAGCTCCAGTTATGACCTGCGGACTGAGAGGGTGTCAAAGCACTGTTTATTCATAAAATAAATGCGAAAATAAAATAAAGCTAGAAATACACTCAAATATAAAAACACATTAAAATAGTGAAAATAATAAAATAAACTATATGAATACATAAGTACAATAGTAGAAGAATGTACATTAAAATGCACTTATCAGTATGTCAACTAAAAAAGAGGTTATACGGACTTAAGCAGGTGCGTTAATGTTACAAGAAGTTTGATTCCTTCATGATTGATCAAGGATACCGAAGGACTAACTTTGATCATTTTGTGTTTTTGTGAAGAGACTCGATGATGGTGAGTTCATCGTACTACTCTTGTATGTTGAAGATATGTTAATTGTTGGACAAAATAGTGAGAAGATCGACAAGTTGAAGAATGAAATGAAGAAGTATTTTTCTATGAAAGACTTGGGACTGGGAAAACAAATTCTGGGTATGTCCATCCGTCATGATTGGAAGGAGCACAAGTGGTGGCTATCAAAAGAAAGATATATCGAGAAGGTGTTAAAGATGTTTAACATGGAAAAGGCAAAACCAGTTGCTACTCCACTTGCTAGTCACTTAAATCGTAGTTCAAAGCATAGTCCTACAAATGAAATTGAAAAAAAGGAGGAGATGAACATTGTGCCATATGTCTCACCGGTTGGAAGCTTTATGTATGCAATGGTATGTATACAGGCAGATATAACACACACGGTTAGTGTTGTTGGTAGATTCTTGGCCAATCCAGGAAAAGAAGCATTGGAATGCTGTGAAGTGGATTTTGCGATATCTTAGAGGAACTTACAAAATGAGTTTATGCTTTGGAAGTAGAAAATCTGAACTGATTGGTTACACAGATGCAGATATGGTGGGAGATACTGATTCCAGGAAATCAACTTCTGGATTCTTGATAACATTTTCAAGGGGAGTTGTATCGTGGCAGTAGAAGCTACAAAAGTGTGTTGTTTTATCTACCACAGCGGCAGAATTCATTGCAACAATAGAAGTTTGCAAGAAAATGTTATGGACGAAGCGATTCTTGCATGAATTAGGGCAAGAACAACAGAAGTACATCATGCATTGTAATAGTCAGAGTGCAATCCACTTGAGCAAGAATTCGACTTTTCACTCGAGGTCACAACATATCGATGTGAGATATCACTGGATTGTGATATGTTGGATTCCAAGCAATTACAGCTTGCGAAAATTCATATTGATGACAATTGCTTAGATATGATGAACAAGTCCTTACCTAAGGACAAGTACGAGTTTTGCAGAAGAGATGTTAGAGCTCGCCACCTAAATCGGAAGGGAGGGATTATTCTCTTTTCTTATATTTTTCATTTTAAAATTTTGACAATTTTGGTTATCAATGGGTTTGAGAAATTGATAAAAGATTAGTAAAACTAAAAATTTGTCATTAAAATGTTTCAATTTAACTGGTCATGCATCGTAGTGTTTGCCTCTACCTTCTGAACCAGTTAGCTTGTAAATAAGACTGCTACAAACCATAGCATAGATTATGAGTGTATGTTTGATACCACTGTAGAAGGGCGAAAAGTGTATTCATACGAATAAAATTGATTTTGACAAGTTTAGGTGATGTTGATTGACATTGATTTTGCTTTTATAGTTGATTTTAAGTTGAAGTTAGGATTTGTAGTTTTTGATTCTAAATGTGTACCTTCTGACTCTAAATGTGATTTTTACACTCAAATTTATCGTTCAAATAAATCACTTGTGTTTCACTTTCAAGGGAGCAACGCAAAGTGGCGGATTATTACAAGAAGCAGGAGAGACTCCTTGAAGGATTTAATGAAATGGAGACTATGCAAGAAACTGGTTTTTTCCCAGGAGGTCTCACTGAGGTTGATTGTTCATATATAGCGCTATTTACGTTTAATTTTTCATAAATTGCGATGCATTTATCTAGTTTCGATGACTGCAATGTCAGTAGAAATTTGTGATTTACGGTGTTGTCAATTGTAGATTGCAGAAAATGCTACAATCTTATGGTCACTGTTTGACAACAATGGTGATTTCTGATTCAAACAGATTTATGAATAATTGAATTCAATCCATTAGAGAATTTTACTAAACAAAATTTCATTATGTTTTCTCTGGACGAAATGAAGCAACTTGCAAAGAATGAGAGGATGGCAGTTCATTAGCAGTTATTGCATCAACACTAGATTCTCTTGTCAGGTTTCTTGTGGTTTACTTCTAATGCAATAAGAAAGCCAAACCGATATCACTATCCTATTGGAAAGAAACGCATCTAACCAGTGGTATGGCAATTTAGGTCTTAGTCTGATATGCAATCGATGAGTCCTGTATAGGAGTAATTTTAGTGAATGCAATATAGTTTCATATTATTTTGAGAATGAAACACAAACACTGATTGGTTTCTATGCAGGGTATCATTGTTTTTGCATCTGTGATGGCAACCTTGGGCTTGCAGATTTTGATCAAGTCCGGTCTGCAGATTTAGTGATCAACTTTTGTTTTCATTATTTGTGCACATTTGAGTGTAATCGGTTCTGTCATGTATGTGCAGAGGTGTTTTAAATTTCTGAGTATCATTCTCTTTCTTACAGGCTAAGCCTGAAGTGGATCAAATAAAGTTGAATTGAATGATCTGGATTATGATATTCGTGACTGTAGTGAAGTTCATTCTTATGGTCTACTGTTGAAGATTTAAAAAGGAAATCGTCAGAGCGTATGCACAAGATCATTTATTCGATGTCATTACTAATTCCGTTGGATTAGCCGCTGCTGTTCTAGCTATCAAGTTTCACTGGTGGATTGATCCAACAGGAGATATTGTTGTAAGTGTATAACTACATCTTATTTTCTTCTCATTTTACTTTGGTTTTCTGATTGAGTTAAGATGTTTAACAATTAGTATTTCCATTAATAATTTTCCTATAACTCCCTTTGTATATTTGACATCAAAATATTGAAGGAGTTTTTTATGTCACGTAAATTTTGCATATTGGAGAGCAAGCCTCGGTAAGGTTGTTGAACTATGACCTGGAAGTCAATTGGTTCAGATCCTAGAAACAGTCTCTCTGTTCGTCGGGATAAGTTGCGTACATCTATCTAGGACTTTTAAAAAAAAAAACTTAAAAACGATATGAATCATAAACTGATCTGAACCACACAAAAACAAATCAAACTATGACAAACAGTTCCCGAATTGTACTAAAGTAGTTCGGCTCGGTTCAGTTCATGAATTATCCGTGACAATTCTGTTAATGGTTCAGATTTTTGGTTTTTTCAAACTGTCTTAATTATCAAATAACAATAGCAATTTGGTATAGTCCTGTTCACTGAGAGGCGAGAATCATTTTGGTTCGAAAAATACAGTTCGGATTTTTTTTTTTTTGTAAAAAGTAATTTCAGTGCGATTCAGAACCACAAAACTGGTGCACCGAACCTTTATACCAGATCAATCTGGGACGAAAAGTTATTGGTTCAGTTCAGTTTTATTGAATGTTGTAATGTTTAAGTTTCGTTTCTAAAGGAACCGCAAACAATCCTACTTTCCTGAGTCCACTTTGTGGACGCCTCGTGCATTAGGCCGCATATTTTTATGATTATTTGCTAGTTACTTATGCCAAATAACTCCATTATCAATGTACTAAGGATGATGATGATGATGATATCCTGATTGTGTATTACAGATTGAGAATGTTTTTTCACTCATCGGTAGAACAACACCACCAAATTTCTTGGCAAAGTTAACTTACCTTTATGGAAGTTGATATTGTTTTGCCAGAAGACATGGTTCTCAACCAAGGACACAACATTGGTGAAACTAACACTTCAAGAGAAGCTTGAACAACTTCCAGAAGTTGAAAGAGCTTTTGTGCACATTGATTTTGAGTTCACTCATAGACCCGAGCACAAGACGTCGGTATGATGCTGGAATAGAAGAGTTTCTTCTTACCTGATTTTCTTGATTACTTATTATTTGAGACAAGTAGTTTTTGGTTTATGGATATGTACATCAGTGTATAAAGTTCTTGAATATTTATTTAGAATTGAACCCTCAAAATAATAAGATGTGAATTACTCCTACTCTTTTTTTGATTACCATGTTATATGTTATCGCAAGAGATAACATGGACACGAATTCGAAACACTTTGAGCATGAGAGAAAATTGTTAACCTCATTATTCAATAGTAGAAGATGACTCAATTCCATGAACGATAACTACATAACAAGAAATTAAAAACACTACCAAACTTGTTACATCAGCAAAATTAGTTGGAAGTCTCAAACTTTCTACCTTGAGCTAGAAGATCAAAAACTAAACAAAAAAAGCCTAAAATACTATGAGAAAGAGTGAGAAAAAACAGCTTCAAAAGTATAAGCAAAATTCCTCAACTCTGTCTCTACTAAAACACGAGTGCAATAGATAGAGAATGGCAATGAACATCTCAGAGTAAGGGAATTCAATTATCACACAAATAGTTACACACGTTAAGAGTGTGAGAAATTTCAATACAGTTACCCGAAGATCACGAGAACCAAGCATAGTGCTAACTGCTTTTGACTTTGTAGCATCAAATGGTATATAAAGATGCTGCTTGGATCCGACCTAACTTTAGCTTTCAGTTCACGAATGTCACAGAATTTAACCTTTACTCAATTTCATTCAATCCTTTCATATTTCAAATCAAAGTCTGCTAGAAATAAAATGAATATTTCATCCATACCAACAATGGGAGAATCACGAGAAATAAACCATCTTAACAGTAAATTATACTACTAAACAAGATCAAGATAAACCCATCAAAATATGAAATGTCAAAATAAAATAAGTCGACGATGAAATTAAACGCCACTTTCCTGCCTAATGATTCTAATCAAATCTAGAAGTTGCTAATCATTACAAGAAAATTGGTCTCACACCGGGCGTCGATTATGTGGCATAAGTTTGCGATGAAGCTTCACCAAAGTATGCACTATTGTTGGGTCCGCCCTATCAATTGAAGTTAGCTCAAATGCACCAGCAGTTGAAAAATTGTTGTCTCTTCTTTGCAGCTCTTGAGCAACAGCAATCAAAGTAGGAAATCTTGAAGGATCGACCTTTGACAAAGCCACCTTCGGAGCCAAACACATGAAAAACTGAGGACAAATATGAGACGAGATAGCATTACATGCCTCGATGTATTTTTTCACCTCTCGTGAAACAGCAGAGCGAAATAGAACAGGAGATTTAGGTTTAACCAACATATCATTGATAAGTCTGAAATGATGCATCTCGGACCAAGCTAAGGCATTACACAAATATTGACACCCATCGGCAATTTCTTTATCTATTTTAACCAAATTACGACTTGCCTCCATGATAAATCTAATTGTATCTTGACATAATCTTGAACATAAACTCATATAATAAGCTATAAGCTAGCTTATTTGTGTTACCAAACAGAGCCTTCAAGTAACGTATGAGCTTATAGCTTATAGCTTTTTCATTTTATTCCATAGTTACCCTCATTAATTTTATTTATTTATTTTTTAAAAATTATAATAACTACCCACTAACACTTACCAAAAAAAAAAACTACTCACTAACCATGTATTTTTATATCATTTTGTACTTACGACAGCTAAATTTGCCAAACACTTTAATTTTATTCTACTAGTTTTTCAGCTATAAGCTACCAGCCATCAGCTATAAGCTATAAGCTAGCTTTTCAGCTATAAGCTAGCTTATCAGTTATCAGCTTGCTTATAGGCTCTGTTTGGTAAAAATAAGCTATAAGCTAGCTGATAGCTGATAGCTGATAAGCTAGCTTATAGCTGATAAGCTAGCTTATAGCTGAAAAGCTAGCTTATAGCTGATAGCTGATGGCTGGTAGCTTATGGGTCTGTTTGGTAAAAATAAGCTATAAGCTAGCTGATAGCTGATAAGCTAGCTGATAGCTGAAAAGCTAGCTTATAGCTGATAGCTGAAAAGTTAGCTTATTGAAATAAAAGTTGAAATTCCTGGCACACAGTGGACAGGTGTTGATCAAAGTGTATCAACACTTGTCTGTTGTAGACAGATGTTGTTACAAGTGCGCCAACACTTGTCTATAAACAGAGCAAATAACATAAAACAATACAAACAGTAAAGTAAATAACACACGAGAGTTGTTAACCCAGTTCAGCCTAAAGCCTACTCTGGGGGATACCAATCCAGGAATGAAGTCCACTATCAGCAGTATTACTTCGAAGCTAAACTCACCCGTTTACAACTTCTCACTTAATCACTACCCAATGACACTTCTACCTAGGAACTCCTAGATATGAGACCCCGTCCCAATTCCCACCTTAACAACACAGACAGCGTTGTTATTCAATTTCACAATCACAACAGGTGGAGACACACTCCTAAGAAACTAGGATTCACTCTTGCTTAAAAGCTTGCGAGTAAACCACACAACACAATAGAACAATCTCCGTACTTCAAAGCTTAGGAGAAGTTCACACTTACAACTCAATAACACTCAGGTCCTAAGCTTGCATCAATGAGACACAAGAAAGGCTCACAATTAACACTCTAAAATCCCTAAAACTCACGCTTTGTAAGACTCGATTTTAGATACTTGAAACCATATGCTTGCCTCCGTATTTATAGTAGTAGAATGACTTGGGCTTCAAGACAAAATTAGGGCTTCTAGAATTGCGGCAGCAGTGATATATTTTTGAAAACAATAGTTATATTTTTGAACCGCAAAAATATATTTTCCAAAAATATAATTCCTTTGGAAAATAAAACTAGGGTTTGGCTGCCTCATGAAACACATTAAACACGTGCGCCTTCCTCTGTAAGAAACCTTGAAACAATTCTTCAAACAGATCTTCAAAAGATTGAGTAGAAAATAATAACATCTAGCTGGCACGCGCAGAACAGAGTCAGGTGTTGTTCCAAAGTGTAACAACATTTGTCACAACACTTGGGGTCAGCACATTTGTCTCAACACTTGGCTAAAAATATGTTTTTGCAAAATGTAGCCAATATACAAAAACCCAACAATCTGTTGGGAAATCGTTTTATAAAACACTTTTATAAACGCAGCGGAATTTTAAAATTAAAATTTCCCATCAATGGATTCTTGTGAATGAGCATGATCAGGTGTAGAATATTACCTTTGAAGAACAAATTTGTGGTCGCCTTTCTTGATCACAAGCACCGCACTTGCAGCACCTCCACTTAGTCCACACGAACAGGAACCTTCGATCTCACAGTGCTAGCTGTTCTTGGATGAAGGCTGAGGGAATTTTGTGCGGTTTAGGGTTTAGAGAAATTCAGAATTTTTCTAAACTCAGTTAGGGTTTCAAAACCTAACTACTGAACTTCATAAGGCTCTATTTATAGAGTTTCTTATGAGGTCTTCAGTTTACACGAAATTGGGCTTCTCAAGCCCAATAACCGTTTTTCACTAACTGCACCCCCACAATAAGTCTCACTTATTTTTCCTTTCTTAACTGTCCTTATGTGTGTGACCCTGTAGGTTCTTATGACGTTGGCAATAATATTAATCGTAATATTATAAACAGTGAGCGGTATCTAGCAACACATCACTGTTACCCAAGTCACAGGAATGTCACGTGATCTGACTAACCTTTCCGTGATAAATATCTTGTGCACAATTACCCTTTTGTCCTCATGTCTATATTGAACACAAGGCATAGTATGTCATCCTTGTCTAGTTCAATATTGGGCCCATAGACATATCTCCCGTTATGTAGGAGAGACAAATTCCATCTAGGTCACTCATGTCCCTCAGCATGATTCGTGGGATACCCATCAACCAACTTTATAATTATCCAGTTACGGATAACGTTTGAATGGCAACAAGGTATTACACTCCTGCATCTAGGGTACATAGTGGTTTCAGGTCGAAGGGTGGAATACACCTTTTATCACTATGAGAAAACTTATGACATTTCATAACACTCTATGTAGTATTCTCATGGTGGGTCAATCCGATATAAAGTTACCCTTAACATTTATATCTATGTGAAGACTTGATAACTCATTATCCATGATCAGTGAGATATGATCATCAGTCTACCAACATAATAGTCTTTATGCTTTAACGTTATCCCATTTCACAATAAAGCTTGACTATGGATATGTTTAAGAATAGTGTTCTTATATTCAATGGAATCTCACGATTAAGTCATACTTAACGTTCCATAAATGAACTGACTATTCTAGGGACTTTATCATTTTAACATATATAAAATTAATAAAGAAAAGCCTTTTATTTGATAAGTAAATTATTCAATACATTTATTATGCAATTATAAATAATTGGCCTCTAGGGCTTACACCAACAATCTCCCACTAGCACTAGAGCCAATCAGGCATACTCCTAATACCTATGCCCCTAGTGTGGCCCTCATGCTTCGGCTGAGCAAGAGGCTTTGTAAGTGGATCAGCAGCATTGTCAAGTGTTGGTACTCTGCATATTTTCACATCTCCTCTATCAATTATTTCTCGAATAAGATGATAGCGCCTGAGTATGTGTTTGGACTTTTGGTGAGATCTAGGTTCCTTAGCTTGTGCGATTGCACCATTGTTGTCACAAAATAATTCAATGGGATCCACAATGCTAGGGAATATGCCAAGTTCAGTAATGAACTTCTTTATCCAAACAGCTTCCTTTGCTGCATTTGATGCAGCGATGTACTCAGCTTCGGTTGTAGAATCAGCAACTGTATCTTGCTTTGAACTCTTCCAGCTCACAGCGCCACCATTTATGCAAAACACATAGCCTGATTGCGACCTAAAATCATCCCTATCTGTTTGGAAGCTAGCATCAGTGTAACCAATTACATTTAGCTCTTCTTGGCCTCCATATATTAGGAATGAGTCTTTAGTCCTCCTTAAGTATTTAAGGATGTTCTTGATAGCCACCCAATGAGCCTCACCAGGATCAGACTGATAACGGCTTGTTGCGCTTAAGGCATATGAAACATCTGGTCGAGTACATATCATGGCATACATGATAGATCCTATAGCCGATGCATAAGGGATCTTACTCATGCGGTCTCTTTCTTCCTTAGATGAAGGAGACTGTGTCTTCGAAAGACATAGGCCATGTTGCATAGGAATGAATCCTTTCTTGGAATCATGCATATTAAAGCGTCTTAACACTTTATCTATGTATGTACTCTGGCTCAGGCCAAGCAGTTTTTGTGATCTATCTCTATAGATTCTTATTCCTAATATATAGGCTGCTTCACCCAGATCTTTCATAGAAAAGCAATTCCCTAACCAAGTTTTAATTTGTTGCAAGGTAGGGATGTCGTTTCCTATTAGTAATATGTCATCTACATATAATACTAGGAATACGACTATGCTCCCACTAACCTTCTTGTAAACACAAGGCTCATCTTCATTTTGAATGAATCCGTACTGTTTTACAGTTTCATCAAAACGAAGATTCCAACTTCTGGAAGCTTGCTTCAATCCGTAGATTGACCGCTGTAATTTGCATATCTTTTTGGCTTCTCCTGGAATGCAAAAGCCTTCAGGTTGTGTCATATACACATCCTCAAGGAGACTCCCATTAAGGAAGGCAGTTTTTACATCCATCTGCCAGATTTCATAATCATAGTATGCAGCGATGGCAAGTAAGATCCGAATGGATTTGATCATCGCAACTGGTGAAAATGTTTCATCATAGTCTACCCCATGAATTTGTTTGAAACCTTTAGCAACCAATCGCGCTTTGTAGGTCTGTACCTTTCCATCCATGTCAGTCTTCTTCTTGAAGACCCACTTGCATCCTATGGGTTTAATCCCATCAGGAGCTTCCACCAAGTTCCAAACTTGATTTGTGTACATGGAATCCATTTCAGATTTCATGGCTTCAAGCCACTTCTCAGATTCAGGGCCAGTGATGGCCTCTTGGTAAGTCACAGGCTCATCTTGATCCATGAGTAATACATCACCTTGTTCCGATATGAAATATCCATATCTTTCAGGTTCTTGACGTATCCTGTTGGACCTACGTGGTTCTTGTGTTACATGAGCAGGATTCTCTGTCACAACATCTTGTGCATCCTGCTCTTGTTCCTCCATTGGTGTGTCACTACTTTGTGGATCGTGAATTTCTTCAAGATCTACTTTCCTCCCACTGATTCCTTTGGAAACAAAGTCCTTTTCTAGGAATACTCCTGTTCGAGCGACAAACACTTTGCCCTCAGAAGGATTGTAGAAGTGATATCCTTTTGTTTCTTTTGGATATCCCACAAAGAAGCACTTGTCAGATTTAGGTTCAAGTTTAGTAGAAATTTGACGTTTTACATAAACTTCGCAACCCCAAATCTTTAAGTAAGACATATGTGGTTTCTTACCACTCCATATCTCATATGGTGTCTTTTCAACCGTTTTAGAAGGAACACGGTTAAGTGTATAAGCTGCTGTTAATAGGGCGTGTCCCCAAAAGGAGTTTGGAAGATCAGCGTGACTCATCATAGACCGCACCATATCCAACAAGGTTCGGTTTCTTCTCTCAGACACACCATTCCATTGTGGTGTTCCAGGAGGAGTGAGTTGGGATAAGATCCCACACTCTTTTAGATGGTCATCAAACTCTAGGCTTAAATACTCACCTCCTCGATCTGATCGAAGGATTTTGATTTTCTTTCCTAGTTGGTTTTGTACTTCATTTTTAAATTCTTTGAACTTTTCAAAGGATTCGGATTTATGCTTCATTAGATACACATATCCATATCTACTGTAGTCATCAGTAAATGTGATGAAGTATTGAAAACCTCCTCTAGCATGTGTGTTCAATGGTCCACATACATCAGTATGTATGAGAGCCAAAAGATCACTTGCCCTTTCACCTTTACCAGTGAATGGGGTCTTTGTCATTTTTCCCAATAAGCAAGATCTGCATGTTTCAAAAGATTCATAATCAAATGAATCCAAGAGCCCATCTTTATGGAGCTTGGAAATGCGTTTCTCATTTATATGGCCTAAACGACAGTGCCAAAGGTATGTAGGATTTAACTCATTAGGTTTAATCCTTTTTGTATCAATGTTATATATTGGCATTTCAAGATCAAGAATATATAATCCATTACTCATTTGTGCTGTGGCATAAAAAATATCATTTAAATAAATGGAGCAACAATTGTTCTTTATTGTAAATGAAAAGCCAAGTTTATCCAAACAAGAAACAGAAATAATATTCCTGCTAATGGCAGGTACATAAAAACAGTTCTCTAACTGTATTATTAAACCAGAAGGTAAAGTCAAATTATAAACTCCTACAGCTAATGCGGCAACTCTTGCTCCATTTCCCACTCGTAGGTCGACTTCACCTTTAGCCAATCCTCTACTCCTTTGCAGCCCCTGCACATTAGTACAAATGTGAGAACCACATCCGGTATCTAATACCCATGTAGAAGAAGTAGATAAATTAATTTCAATAACAAAGATACCTGCTGAATTAGAGCTCTCTACTCCATTCTTTTTATCTTCCAGGTATTTTGGGCAGTTCCTCTTCCAATGTCCAGTCTTGTTACAGTGGAAGCACCTACCCTCCTTTGCAACTCCCCCAGTGGGCTTCAAGGCTTTAGGGGTAGGTTTGGGTTTGGCAACTTCCTTGCCCTTCCCTTTGACTCCCTTCCCTTTGTTGCCCTTCCCTTTGTTTCCATTGCCAATCATAAGAACATGGTTGGACTTCCCTTTTGTTTTCATATTCTGCTCAGCTTGCCTCAACATGCCTAGCAGTTGTGGCAGAGTCTTCTCCATGTCCGACATGGTGAAGTTCAGAACAAACTGATTAAAACTCTCCGGCAACGATTGCAAGATCAGATCAGTTGCAAGCTCATTTCCAAGTGGAAATCCCAATTTTTCTAAGTTCCCCACGTACCCAATCATCTTGAGCACATGTGGACTTACTAGAGATCCCTCAGATAGCTTGGCTGAAAACAGGGCTTTGGAAACCTCAAACCTCTCAATCCTGGCTTGCTCTTGATAGAGCGTTTTCAAGTGTTCGATCATATCGAACGCATTCATGTCCTCATGTTGCTTCTGAAGCTCAGAGGTCATGGTAGCCAGCATGAGGCACTTTGCATCCATGGCATCATCAAGACGCTTCTGATAAGCATCCCTTTGTGCCTTTGGAGCATTGGCGGCAGGTTCATCCTCAGGGTTAGGTTGGGGTTCCTCAATAGCATACAGCTTTTTCTCGTGCATGAGGACTATCCTCAAGTTACGATGCCAATCAAGAAAATTTGTCCCAGACAATTTCTCTTTGTCAAGAATGCTTCGCAAAATGTTGTTCGAAGTATTGGTGTTTGACATGGTGATCTACAATTATAAAAGTGAAAATATAAGTATTGAACAATTTTAATACACATTTAATTAGGCCTTTAATTAAACATGCTCTCTCACTATTTTACTCAAAACAAATGACCCTCGACATTTGATTCGGAAAATCCCGTTGGAAGATTTTCTAGTGAGAATGAGATCCATATTTCACTTCGTTTTAAGTCAGCGTTGGGCTGATTACACAAAACTTAGTTATTTAGGTAGGAAACTCCTTTCCAATTGTATCTCATACAACTCTCATATCCTTTCTATTGGGTGAATAACACTTATTCTAATCCATCACATGGAATAACCCAATACTTGCTTCTAAAGTTATATAATCTTATTATATTTTCTTTAGTTAAGTTAGACCCATTAAATAGCGATCGGATAAATAAATTACCTCACCGCAACTTATCAATATTGACAATGCACTTCGCGTTGGCAAAACCTACATTGATCGATATTGATCTTGAAGGGCGCTATTCGTTGGAAAGCAATAAAACTTAATATTAATTCCTTTGAGGGCTTTTATAATTAATTTGATCTCACCTTACCACGGCTTACATACAATGACGTCACTCCATACATAACATGCATCAACATACATAATATAATAAAATGATATGGTTATGGCCCCTAGCGTGATTGTTCCCTCAAGCAAATGAGAGAACCTATGCTATATCTAAGAACGACCTATACTTCTCCAAGATAGATCTTCATTGATGTCCTTCCTGTCCTATTTGCTAATCTTATATTACATCACTACAAGAAACTCGTGTTCATACGAGGGAGTGAGATGAGAAAAGAAATTACATCAAGAAAATATAAGAGAGGCACGACACGCAGGCCGTATTTAAATCCCAAATAAAACGAAAAGAAGAACTAAGGCCATAACCATTCATCATGCAACTTTAATAACAATAAACACACAATTTATTATTATTATATTAGTCCAATTAATAAAACACCATGATTGATCACCTTACGCAGAGTTAGCCGGGGGTTCCGCTGCCCGGTCAGCTAAATTCCGATGAACACTTCATCAATGAATCCTAATCGCACCAACATTTGATGCTTCAGATACAAACCCTAGCCGTACTCTGTTTTTATAACAATACAACCCTTGTATTGTTACAGTAATCATTCATCAAAACGTTTCAGGATTTTGTTCACCATAGCCGATTGGATATATGATGCTTCACCAGTTATCGGTTCCGAAGCTCACGCTCACAATCATCCATGCTCACGACAATCACTTAAAACTTTCAATGAGCAATATGTTCTGTTTATATAACAACACAACACTTGTATTGTTATAAACCCTAATACAACCACCATTCATCAAGACGTTTCAGGACTGCTAGTTCTAGATGAACGATCGGATATATGATGCTTCACCATAAACGGTTCCGAAGCTCACGCTCACAATCATCCAAATTAAACGCCAATCACTAAAACATTCGAATGAATGACACGATCAGTGTATCACATACACCGATGCGTCGTATCAGAAATATATATCACATATATATTTTAAAACCGATCAATCAAATTTTTATTAATCCTTGTTGTTCTTATTATTAATACCGATTCAAAACCATATTAATAAAACAGTAATAAAACAACAAACCGATTCATGGTTTCACAAGTGGCTCTGATACCACTGTTGGGAAATCGTTTTATAAAACACTTTTATAAACGCAGCGGAATTTTAAAATTAAAATTTCCCATCAATGGATTCTTGTGAATGAGCATGATCAGGTGTAGAATATTACCTTTGAAGAACAAATTTGTGGTCGCCTTTCTTGATCACAAGCACCGCACTTGCAGCACCTCCACTTAGTCCACACGAACAGGAACCTTCGATCTCACAGTGCTAGCTGTTCTTGGATGAAGGCTGAGGGAATTTTGTGCGGTTTAGGGTTTAGAGAAATTCAGAATTTTTCTAAACTCAGTTAGGGTTTCAAAACCTAACTACTGAACTTCATAAGGCTCTATTTATAGAGTTTCTTATGAGGTCTTCAGTTTACACGAAATTGGGCTTCTCAAGCCCAATAACCGTTTTTCACTAACTGCACCCCCACAATAAGTCTCACTTATTTTTCCTTTCTTAACTGTCCTTATGTGTGTGACCCTGTAGGTTCTTATGACGTTGGCAATAATATTAATCGTAATATTATAAACAGTGAGCGGTATCTAGCAACACATCACTGTTACCCAAGTCACAGGAATGTCACGTGATCTGACTAACCTTTCCGTGATAAATATCTTGTGCACAATTACCCTTTTGTCCTCATGTCTATATTGAACACAAGGCATAGTATGTCATCCTTGTCTAGTTCAATATTGGGCCCATAGACATATCTCCCGTTATGTAGGAGAGACAAATTCCATCTAGGTCACTCATGTCCCTCAGCATGATTCGTGGGATACCCATCAACCAACTTTATAATTATCCAGTTACGGATAACGTTTGAATGGCAACAAGGTATTACACTCCTGCATCTAGGGTACATAGTGGTTTCAGGTCGAAGGGTGGAATACACCTTTTATCACTATGAGAAAACTTATGACATTTCATAACACTCTATGTAGTATTCTCATGGTGGGTCAATCCGATATAAAGTTACCCTTAACATTTATATCTATGTGAAGACTTGATAACTCATTATCCATGATCAGTGAGATATGATCATCAGTCTACCAACATAATAGTCTTTATGCTTTAACGTTATCCCATTTCACAATAAAGCTTGACTATGGATATGTTTAAGAATAGTGTTCTTATATTCAATGGAATCTCACGATTAAGTCATACTTAACGTTCCATAAATGAACTGACTATTCTAGGGACTTTATCATTTTAACATATATAAAATTAATAAAGAAAAGCCTTTTATTTGATAAGTAAATTATTCAATACATTTATTATGCAATTATAAATAATTGGCCTCTAGGGCTTACACCAACACAATCTCCCCCTTTGGCAAATTTTGGCTAAAACAATATTAGACCAGTATATAGAGAGATACAGTATTACCTTTCCTTCGAGTCAACATGATCACACAACTAGGAAAGAAAGTAACACACAATAAAACTACCTCAAAGAGATTTAAGTAGCATCAGAGGCAATGCAACAGCGGAATAAAAACACGACTAGCCTCATGGAACAACACAAGGGAGAAATAAACTCCCATTTTAGATGCAAAGAAATAGGAGAAATAAACTCCTAATAGTTAAAGCGCATCCATTCATCATAAGAACAACAGGAAAAATAAATTCCCATAAAGCATCTGAGAAAAATAAATTCTCAGTCATAATGGATAGTGGACTCATTAGTCAGGTGCCATAACACTTGGCACAACATTTGTCGTCAAATATATTCAGGCGATCAAGAGATATTATCACTCACACTCCCCCTGAATTCATGCACACAATCACCAGATAGAGAAAGAATATTCACTACTCCCCCTCAGTACATGCATATTACTCACACTCCCCCTCAATACGAGCATACGAACATTAGCACAAAAAAAACAGTCACCAGATGTGAGAACATCTGTCCACACACTTGTCACACACACATTACTCCCCCTTTTTAGCCACAATTTAGACAAACATCATGCATAGGAAATAGAAGTGTCAGGGTGCAATTATTACAGACCATAGAGCACACACAGGTGCGAGAAATCCAGGGCCTTGCCCATAAAAGGAACAACAAAGAAAAACACCAAAAATTCATCAGAAACAAATATAAGGAAACATCAGAAATCATATTGAAGAACTTTCATCAGAGTCCTCCATCACATCCTCAGAGCCATCCTCAGAGTCACTAGTTCCTTCTCCTTCTTGTTCATTAGGCTCACCCTCAACAGTCTTAGCAGCCTCCTCAGCCTTCAGTGCCTCAATTACACGATCAATTTTCAATTTTCTTGCCTCAAGGGCTCTGCTAGTCTCAGTAAGATCAGCAATCATCTGCTTCCTTGAAAGTACACCAGCCTGGACAGATGTGCCAACACCTGCTGCAGCATTTGTCCCATCCAGCAGCCTCTGCTCAATCACCAACACCCCTTTCCTTTTACAAGGAACATCAGTACTTCTTAGTATATCTGGGTGTTGCTCAAGGATGATATTGCATAGTAGAGTAGGGAGAGCAACTGGCTTCTCAACAGCATAAGTCAGAGCATGACTTAAAGTTTCTTGAAAGAAATAAGATCCATAATCAAATTTGGCCTTGGTACCCACAGCATATATGAACTTTCCCAATCCTCTGGCTACATCACCTGAATGGGTTGTAGGGACCCAATTGTGTGCAGCTATCCTATTCAAAACAGCATAAAATGGAGAGAGAGAAGTTGCAGCCAATTTTGCCTTGCTTGGCCATACCTTGATCCTGCCGCCTGTGAGGACCTTGCAGACCTCATTGTCTGTGACTTTTAGAGGAGCCACTTCATCAGAATCCCTTTGCAAATATTGGTTGATCACAGTTGGAGAGAATTGAACACACTTCCCTCGAACAAATACCTGCCTGTATTCAGGACTTGCGGGATCATTACAGTTTGCAGCCACATTAATCAAAAATTCTTTGACAAGCCTATCATAGCACTTGTCCAACCCAACCACAGTTTTCATTAATCCAGCATACTCAAGAGCTTCAACAACACTTGGACATTCAAGAATATCATTCTTCAAATTCCTTTCCAGGGCTAACCTCCTGTGATACACATACTTCCATCTTGCAGACCCATTCTCCAGATGAAATGAGACATTATCCAAAGGAGCATAGGGAACAGTTTGAGGAACCTTCTTCCTTCCTATACTCTTCCTAGATGTGCTGCCAGATGCAGCAACATCTGTCTCTGGCTCAAAATCAGAATTACTAGTTGGTGGAGCTTTCCTTTTCCTAGTTTCTGTTCTAGGTATTACCTTACTTACAGGTTTTGGAGGTCCATAAAGAGGCTTTTTACCAGTATCTTTTCCAGCCCTAGAAGGTTTGGGTGTTTGGGCAGGTGTGTTAGCAGTTTCTACCCCTTTTCCAGCCCTACTTCTAGTCCTTCTAGCCACACTAGCCTCAGAATTTGTAGGAGCAGCCTTATCACTAACAGTAGTTTCATTTTCATTAACAATTATAACCTCAGGAGTTTCATTCACAACTTTATCAGGAACAACTTCTTTATCAGTAGCCTTAGGTGGGGGACTCTCATCAGACTCAGAATAGTCCACAAGGTTTTCTTGTGCCAAAGATGTGGTAACATCTGGCACCACATTTGGCGCAGCGCCATGTGTTGTAACATTTGGCGCAGCATGAGTCTCAGGAGTAGTTTTCTTGAGAGACTCAGCAGCAACAGCCTCATTGGTCTCAGTGGAAGCACCAATATTAGTATCAACAGCAGTAGGGGGGTTAGGAGCAGTTTTCCCCAATTTTTCAGACACAGCAGGATCCTTTAAACCTAGGGTTTCAGCAGGATTTTCAACATTAAGACCTAAATTAACAGAAGTCTTACCAGATGCAGTAACACTTTCAACTGTAGGATTAGCGACAGGCGTTGCAACACCACTTGATGGTAGTGGATCAATGTGAAGTTCAGACATTGTAAAAGGCTTACTCGATTCACCTTTCCCTTTCTTGCCTTTACGCGTTGAACTTTTAATTGCAGCAGGAGAGGAAGGATTTGTATTCGTTCGCGATGATTTATCCTTCTTTGCAACGGATTTTCTCCTCATCGTTGGACTTGTGGCAGGTATGGTGTTGAGAGGAATAGCATTTATCGCCATTTGTGGTGATGGTACAGCATCTGTCTTCGTTGGTGAAGATTTAGCCGAGTCAGACATGATTCGGAAGTGAAATTTGATGAAGAAGTTGAAGAAATTTTGAGCGAGAGAAGATGCAGTTTTGTTTGTGTTTGAAACGAGCACAAGAAGTTGAGCAGTTGGTTGCGTGTTTTGGGAATAGAATAAATGTTGTAATGATTTCCCTTTGTAAACGTGCAGAGAGTGTAGGAGGGAAGATAAAGTAACTGTTGTACACTCTCCTTGCAATAACTGCTATTGATTTTCAAATAGGCAAATTCCTAATTTGCCCCTCAATTTTTCAAATTGACTTGCGTCCAAAGCTTTAGTAAAAATGTCTGCTAACTGTTCTTCAGATGCAATGTGCTCAAGTGTAACAATTTTTTCTTCTACAAGCTCCCTTATAAAATGATGGCGTATATCAATATGCTTAGTCCTACTATGTTGAATAGGATTTTTAGAAATGTTTATAGCACTCAGATTGTCACAGTAAAGTGTCATGACATCTTGCTCAACACTATATTCCTTCAACATTTGTCTCATCCATAACAATTGAGAGCAACTACTCCAGCTGCTATATATTCCGCCTCAGCTGTTGATAGAGACACACTATTCTGCTTCTTACTAAACCAAGATACTAGATTGTTTCCCAAGAAGAAACATGCACCAGAGGTGCTCTTTCTATCATCAGCACTTCCAGCCCAATCTGCATCACAATATCCAATTAAGGTAGAATCATTTCCATGAGAGTATAAAATTCCATAGCCACATGTTCCATTGACATATTTGAAGATCCTCTTTACTTGAGTCAGATGACTCATCTTGGGTTCAGATTGGTATCTAGCACAAACACCTACTGCAAACATGATATCAGGTCTGCTAGCTGTGAGATATAGCAAGCTCCCAATCATACTTCTATAGAGACTTTGATCCACATCAATCCCTTTCTCATCTTTGGTAAGCTTCAAGTGTGTAGGTGCAGGTGTCCTTTTGTGACTACCACCTTCCATTCCAAATTTCTTCACAATGTTTCTTGCATACTTTTCTTCAGAGATAAGTATGGTGTCTTCCAGTTGTTTGACCTGAAGACCTAAAAAATAAGTTAGCTCACCTACAAGACTCATTTCAAATTCAGATTGCATTTGATGCACAAAATGTTCCACCATTTGTCGCGACATTCCACCAAATACAATATCATCTACATATATCTGAGCTATCATTAGCTTCCCTTTCTCTTCTCTTACAAACAGGGTTTTATCATTACCACCTTTCTTGTATCCATGGCTGACAAGGAATTCAGTCAGTCTTTCATACCATGCTCTAGGGGCTTGTTTCAATCCATAGAGTGCTTTCTTTAGTTTGTAAACATGGTTAGGAAAGCTTGGATCTACAAACCCTTTTGGTTGTTCAACATAAACCTCTTCATTTAGATAGCCATTTAGGAATGCACTTTTTACATCCATTTGGTATAGCTTGAATTTTAAGATGCATGCCACAGCCAAGAGTAATCTTATGGACTCCAAGCGAGCAACTGGAGCAAAAGTTTCATCAAAGTCTACTCCTTCTATCTGGGTGTATCCTTGTGCTACAAGTCTGGCTTTATTTCTAGTAATGTCACCATTTTCATCAGTTTTGTTCTTGTACACCCACTTTGTACCAATAACATTTACACCATCTGGTCTAGGTACTAGATCCCATACCTCACTTCTTTTGAACTGAATTAGTTCATCCTGCATAGCATTGATCCAGTATTCTTCAGTCAAAGCTTCTTTGACATTCTTTGGTTCAATCTTGGATATGAAACATGAATTGGAGATTGCTTCTTTTGATCTTCTTGTTGCAATTCCTTGATTTGGATTTCCAATGACAAGTTCCAGAGGATGATTCTTCTGTATTCTAGTAGATGGTCCTTTGTTTGATCTAGGAGCCTCTGTAGCAGATTCAGACTGTTGATCAGGTTCAGTTTCAGTTTGATCATCATCTGGTGTTGGGACAGGTGTTATGACATCTGTCTCTTCTGCTGGATCTGGACTTGTTGTATCACTATCATCAACAACAACATTAATTGATTCCATCATAGTTCTTGTTCTGGAGTTAAAAACCCTGTAGGCTCTGCTGTTGGTTGAGTAACCTAAAAATATCCCCTCATCACTTTTGGGGTCCAATTTTCTCCTAGGTTCTCTATCTGCCAAAATATAACATTTTGACCCAAACACATGGAAATATTTTACAGTAGGCTTCCTATTCTTCCATAGTTCATACAATGTTGTAGCAGTACCTTTTCTTAATGTTACTCTATTGTGAATGTAACATGCTGTATTCACGGCTTCAGCCCAGAACTTGTAAGGAACATTTTTGGCATGCAACATCACTCTAGCAGATTCTTGTAAGGTTTTGTTCTTTCTTTCAACCACACCATTTTGTTGAGGTGTAATTGGTGAAGAAAATTCATGAGTTATTCCTTCAGCAGCACAAAAGTCAGCAAATTTAGAGTTCTCAAACTCTTTACCATGGTCACTTCTAATTCTTACAATACCACAATCTTTCTCTTTTTGAAGTTGTAAGCAAAGATTTTTGAATTCTTCAAAAGTCTCAGATTTTTCCCTAATGAAATTGACCCAAGTATATCTAGAGAAGTCATCAACAACAACAACAACATATTTCTTACCTCCAAGACTCTCAACTTGTATGGGCCCCATCAGATCCATGTGTAGTAACTCAAGAACTTTAGAGGTGGACAAGTGTTGCAACTTCTGGTGCGACACTTTGGTTTGCTTCCCAATCTGACATTCACCACAGATATTGCCTTCTTGTATCTGTAAACTTGGTAGTCCTCTGACAGCTTCTTCTGATATTACTCTCTTCATGCTCTTCAGGTTAAGGTGTCCTAATTTTTGATGCCACAGCTTAACCTCTTCATTTTTAGTTAAGAGACATGTAGATACATTAGCTTCTTCAAGAGGGATCCACAAGTAGCAATTGTCTTTTGATCTAACACACCTCATAAGGATGTCTCCTTCATTATTGCTGACCAGACATTCATTTTTTGTAAAGTTGACTTTCATGCCTTGATCACATAGTTGGCTTATACTAATTAGATTGGCAGTTAGGCCTTTTACAAGGAGAACATTTTCAAGTTTTGGTAGACCATTGTCAATCAGTCTTCCAATACCTTTGATTTCCCCCTTTGCTCCATCTCCAAATGTCACAAAACTTGTGGCATAGGATTTTACCTCTTTCAGATACTTTTTAACACCAGTCATGTGTCTGGAACAACCACTATCAAAGTACCAATCTTCTTTTGATGAGGCTCTGAGTGACGTATGGGCAATCAGACTTTTCCCACTGCTTTCAGCTGTATACTCCTTGGTATTGGTTGCATCATCTTTTTGCTTCCATTCCATCTTTGTTTTAGTAATGGATGGATCAGACTCTTGAGGGATTTCACTTGGATACCCATACAATTTGTAGCAGTAGGGCCTTATGTGCCCCTTTCTTCCACAGTGATGACATCTCCATGAGTGGTACCTTCATGAACAGTCTCAAGAATTGTCCAAGCTTCTTTAGCAGAGACACACTTTTTGATGAGTCTGAATATGTGTTTGTCAACACCATTATATAGTGCATATAATGCTTTTGAGTTTGCAAGAGCAAGCTCATCCTCTTCTTTGGACCATTCTTCAGCAGATTTCAACTCAAGAGTTGGTTTACCATCTTTATCCATCTTCACAGGTGGGGTCCACCCTCTCAGAACTGCCTTCCATGTCTTGCTCTCAATTTGTTTTAGAAAGGCCAACATGCGGGACTTCCAATAGTCATAGTTAGCGGCACCAACCAGAAGAGGTTCTGGTAACAAACCCTCCTTCTTTGTCCATCCTTGCCAGAAAAAGTTTCCCTGGAGCTCACCCTAAAATTCAGAACAGGGAACCAGGCTCTGATACCAATTGAAATTCCTGGCACACATTGGACAGGTGTTGATCAAAGTGTATCAACACTTGTCTGTTGTAGACAGATGTTGTTACAAGTGCGCCAACACTTGTCTATAAACAGAGCAAATAACATAAAACAATACAAACAGTAAAGTAAATAACACACGAGAGTTGTTAACCCAGTTCAGCCTAAAGCCTACTCTGGGGGATACCAATCCAGGAATGAAGTCCACTATCAGCAGTATTACTTCGAAGCTAAACTCACCCGTTTACAACTTCTCACTTAATCACTACCCAATGACACTTCTACCTAGGAACTCCTAGATATGAGACCCCGTCCCAATTCCCACCTTAACAACACAGACAGCGTTGTTATTCAATTTCACAATCACAACAGGTGGAGACACACTCCTAAGAAACTAGGATTCACTCTTGCTTAAAAGCTTGCGAGTAAACCACACAACACAATAGAACAATCTCCGTACTTCAAAGCTTAGGAGAAGTTCACACTTACAACTCAATAACACTCAGGTCCTAAGCTTGCATCAATGAGACACAAGAAAGGCTCACAATTAACACTCTAAAATCCCTAAAACTCACGCTTTGTAAGACTCGATTTTAGATACTTGAAACCATATGCTTGCCTTCGTATTTATAGTAGTAGAATGACTTGGGCTTCAAGACAAAATTAGGGCTTCTAGAATTGCGGCAGCAGTGATATATTTTTGAAAACAATAGTTATATTTTTGAACCGCAAAAATATATTTTCCAAAAATATAATTCCTTTGGAAAATAAAACTAGGGTTTGGCTGCCTCATGAAACACATTAAACACGTGCGCCTTCCTCTGTAAGAAACCTTGAAACAATTCTTCAAACAGATCTTCAAAAGATTGAGTAGAAAATAATAACATCTAGCTGGCACGCGCAGAACAGAGTCAGGTGTTGTTCCAAAGTGTAACAACATTTGTCACAACACTTGGGGTCAGCACATTTGTCTCAACATTTGGCTAAAAATATGTTTTTGCAAAATGTAGCCAATATACAAAAACCCAACAATCTCCCCCTTTGGCAAATTTTGGCTAAAACAATATTAGACCAGTATATAGAGAGATACAGTATTACCTTTCCTTCGAGTCAACATGATCACACAACTAGGAAAGAAAGTAACACACAATAAAACTACCTCAAAGAGATTTAAGTAGCATCAGAGGCAATGCAACAGCGGAATAAAAACACGACTAGCCTCATGGAACAACACAAGGGAGAAATAAACTCCCATTTTAGATGCAAAGAAATAGGAGAAATAAACTCCTAATAGTTAAAGCGCATCCATTCATCATAAGAACAACAGGAAAAATAAATTCCCATAAAGCATCTGAGAAAAATAAATTCTCAGTCATAATGGATAGTGGACTCATTAGTCAGGTGTCATAACACTTGGCACAACATTTGTCGTCAAATATATTCAGGCGATCAAGAGATATTATCACTCACACTCCCCCTGAATTCATGCACACAATCACCAGATAGAGAAAGAATATTCACTACTCCCCCTCAGTACATGCATATTACTCACACTCCCCCTCAATACGAGCATACGAACATTAGCACAAAAAAAACAGTCACCAGATGTGAGAACCTTTCTCATTCTCTCCATTAAATAGCACAAATCTCACATCTTAGGCCACACTTTATATATAGTGCTTTGTCTTCTTGATAAACCAAAAATCCAAAAGATAAACTCCTTAATATTCCACTTCTACTCTTGAATGAGTTGAGTTCTGTAAGGAAATGAGAAAGGCAGGCATCAAACAGGAGTTATCAAATTCAATGATTCATAGCATTGTCCCCTCGGCGAGTACTCGCAGAAGCAACCTCATCAATCCAATATCCAATCAGTCAAATATGCAGTTTGGAATCAGTAGGATTGGATTCATGACTGATTATATATTCTATATTCCTGACGAAGGCGACAGCACTGACATCGCTTTTAGTGTGGCATATAAAGCTGCAATGTATGGCTATCGTAAGGAGTTATGTACTTATGTGGGATCTATGTTATGCTCCGTGGTTCCTGGATTCAGAAACTCCGTAGTCGGAGCACTGAATGGAATTGGCGTTAGACCACATTTTGTTAGTTTACCATCCCAGGCTGAAGAAAACAACATTGATATTTCATGTCATAGTCAATTGGATTGGTCCTCCATTCTCGTAATCTTTGGCTATTATATCCTTCTTCTTTTCAAGGTTGATGATTGCGATTTATTTTGGTTTGACACCAGTGAAACTCCAAACGCCAAGAGGATTCGTGAACTGAAGGCGAAAGTTGGATGCTCCTCTCCATGCAACTCTCCTTACGGTATACCATTTGATCAAGACAAAGAAAAAGATATTAGGACTATGCTTGGTGCTGATCATGCTATTCGCACTTCTGTTATTACGTTTCTCATGAACAACTTTGATCATCCAGATTCACAAATTTGTAGTTTGTGTCAATATTTGAGTGTCATTTTATCGTGGTCAGGAGATATGCGTGTATTCACTGTTATGAATAAGTGGTTAGTTAAGACTAATTCTTGTGTTCTCTCCGTCTCCCGGCTTAAAGAAGAGGTGGATAATTTGGAAGAGACCATTAATGCTATTGCATCTCACACTTATCCTCAATATTTCAGTCATGTGTGTTCTGTTTCTGAACTTTTCTATCTTGATATTTCAAGATTTCGAACTTTGTTTGCCGTTGCACTAGAGCTGGAGATAGGAGGTGATGGTTCTATAGATTACGATAGCGCGGGCATTTCACAGGCGGACCATTCAACCGTAAGACAATTGGTGAAATATCATCTGTCAAAAAAGGGAGTCTCAACTGTAAGAAGCATGCCCACAATTCCTGGCATCTGAATATGTTATGATCCTAGAGACTTAACTAAGCGTCAAGCCCAAAATAGAATGAAGTGGTGACTGCATTTTCTTTGCATTTTCTATATGTACTCTTCGATGCTCATATCTAAATCGAATTATTATCATTATTCTACATAGATTAAAAAGTGACTAATGAATCAGGGAGAATTATAAAATTGATCTTGAATCATAGATTTTGATTTCGCTTTGCTAGGCCTATTAGGCATGCCTTGTGGTGAGTTTTATTTTCCGTAATTGTTTTGGATTTTCTTTTGCATAGGATTTTACCTTGCAATGTAATTAAAAATGGAAGAAATTAGAGTTTCTTTTAAAGATTTCAACTTACAAAATATAAAAGAGTTTATTCAAACTTTATGCCATAGTACAGTCACTGCCAATTTGTTTTCATTTTTGCCCTATAAAATTAATAGAAAGCATTTGCTATTGAAATATCATATTTATACTTTACAGAATGCACAAGTTTAATACAAACTAATGAATGAAAAGTTAAAGGAAGATGCATCATCAAGTTCACAAATTTTACTATGAAGCAGATATTCTTATTTAGTTTAGATAGTATTGTTTTTCATGTTTTGTTGATTAAAGCATGGAATGCACAATTGTATGTAAAACAGTGAAATACTTGTATTTTTTTGTACCCGATATTGGTATCCGTACTCGTATGGTTTGATCAAATCATAACACAAAAAACTCATTGCTTTAATCCTTACACTTAAGTGAATTACTCTGATAATAAAACCCAGCTAGAATCAAAAGTAAAACAAAACTACTAAGGAATTAAAAAGATAAATCAAGCCAAGCACAGTCTTATATGTTCCTTCCATCCCTTTCCAGTGAAGTTTTACTAAATCATTTACTTTTTTTCGGTTTGTCCCTATGATCGCCGCAGAGTCGCCAACATTATATAAGCTTGATCCATCTCGTCCCTTCTGCAACTCTAGTGGTACAGCAAATAGAGTAGGTAATCTCGAACGATCAAAATAGTGAAGATCAGAAACAGAACAAACATGATTGAAGTATGTAGTAGTAATAAGTAGTAAGTCTAAAGAATGTTCTAGAGATATGTAGAAATAAGTAGAAGTCATATTATGTAAATATATACTATTTTCACTTTTAAGTCCCTCCATGATTTAGTTTGTTTGGTTCAAAAAAGTCCCTCTATGATTTTATTTTTGGTTTTAGTTTTGAAATGCAAATTTTTTTGTTTTTTTTTTTTTATTGAGAAATATTGTTTTTGGTTTTAGTCACCATGATTCATGTGTATTAAACATTTTAGTTAAATTTAAAAGGGTTTTGTTTATGAATTTAGATTTACTGCGGCCAACAATCCATTCAGTTAAAAAAATTAGTGACCGTTGAATTAAGACCAAACAGTCCATATTTCATTCATGTTTTACTTTCTGAAACATTGAAATTCCGAGTTTAAAATATGTCCCATTTGATCTCGATCCAACAACTATGCATGAATTGTTGGATATACTATTGAATATACAATCTATGTATTTAATTGTTGAAGGACAAGAACAACTTCTATATTTTGTAGCATGTGTAACATTTTTTGGCCATTGAAATATGGACTATCTAAAGACTAATTCAAACATATTTCATATATTGAAAGACAATAATTTCTTCTTTATAGAAAGTAAAGAATGATTTATGATGCAACCAACACATTATATCTTATGTTGTTTTTTGACTTTGTTGAATTAGATGGACTTTATCTAAATGAAGTTTAAGCCCAAATTTAGTAATAAGTAGTAAGTCTAAAGAATGTTCTAGAGATATGTAGAAATAAGTAGAAGTCATAGTAGAAAATGTATGTAGTAGTAGAGAGAAGTGTGTAGAACTCTCTCATAGAATTATGTAGAAGAGTCTCTTGAAGTATGTAGAACTCTCCCTTGAAGGCTATAAATAGGGGAGAGCTAGTCATTTGTAAATCAAGCCAAAAATTACAAACACTCAATAATATAAGTAGCATTCTCTTCCAACAAGTTTCATATCCTCTCTCAAATACTTAAACACTTTCTCCACCTATTAAAGCTTCCTTCCAACATAACTATTACAAGAGAGTACGTTATTATAAACTGATGGACTAAGTAACTTGTAAACTAGAACTAAAGCTAGTGTTAGTTTTGACTAATTCTTCCTGCTTTGTGTCAGCATGAGCTTGGTGCAATAATTACATATTGTTGGCTCATGAGAGGGCAGTCGGGAGATCATCCACATTGGGTTCCAGAACAATTTCACAAGTGAGTTGGACACCACACTTTAACCAAAAACCTTAAGGTATTAGGTATATGAGACCTCTCATTTATAAAGTGTTCAACCTCCACTTTTTTAAGCAATGTCGGACTTAACACTGACACTTGCAACAACACATATTAACTTTTGTTTTCATTATTTGTGCACTGATGACGGATCGTCACACTCTCTAATCCATGCATATTTTAGCAACATTAAATGCATTTTAGTAGGTTTTAAGCAATAAATGTAAGAGAAATCTATTCATAAGCATGATTACTTGTTTTGCAAGAAAACAGGAAAATTGTAGGAAATTGCTGATTTTCACTACGCTGTTTCTGAACTTTTCTATCTTGATATTTCAAGATTTCGAACTTTGTTTGCCGTTGCACTAGAGCTGGAGATAGGAGGTGATGGTTCTATAGATTACGATAGCGCGGGCATTTCACAGGCGGACCATTCAACCGTAAGACAATTGGTGAAATATCATCTGTCAAAAAAGAGAGTCTCAACTGTAAGAAGCATGCCCACAATTCCTGGCATCTGAACTAAGCGTCTACTTTATGGAATAACTTTTTAATGTAATTTTCCTCTTTCAAGTCTATTATGTAGTATTGAATTTTTATTATTTTTTACTCAATCAAGGTGACTGCATTTTCTTTGCTAATAAAAAAGAGTAATTGAATTTTCTATATATACTATTCGATACTCATATCTAAATCGAATTATTATCATTATTCTACATAGATTAAAAAAGTGATTATTGAATCAGGGAGAATTATAAAATTGATCTTGAATCATAGATTTTGATTTCGCTTCGCTAGGCCTATTAGGCATGCCTTGTGGTGAGTTTTATTTTACGTAGTTGTTTGGATTTTCTTTTGCATAGGATTTTACCTTGCAATATAATTAAAAATGGAAGAAATTAGAGTTTCTTTTAAAGATTTCAACTTACAAAATATAAAAGAGTTTATTCAAACTTTATGCCATAGTACAGTCACTCCCAATTTGTTTTCATTTTTGCCCTATAAAATTAATAGAAAGCATTTGCTATTGAAATATCATATTTATACTTTACAGAATGCACAAGTTTAATACAAACTAATGAATGAAAAGTTAAAGGAAGATGCATCATCAAGTTCACAAATTTTACTATGAAGCAGATATTCTTATTTAGTTTAGATAGTATTGTTTTTCATGTTTTGTTGATTAAAGCATGGAATGCACAATTGTATGTAAAACAGTGAAATACTTGTATTTTTTTGTACCCGATATTGGTATCCGTACTCGTATGGTTTGATCAAATCATAACACAAAAAACTCATTGCTTTAATCCTTACACTTAAGTGAATTACTCTGATAATAAAACCCAGCTAGAATCAAAAGTAAAACAAAACTACTAAGGAATTAAAAAGATTGTTCTGGACTAGACTAATGCTAGTCCACCTAGACCCTCACAAAGTCCACATGGCTTGCCCAACCACCTCCATGTCAGCATGGCACAACCTCTCCACCAAGATAGGGTAAAATTACTACTTCACCCACTATCTAAGGGTAATATCTTGGCAGTCCCTCTTAATGGGCCTTGGCTAGTCCAGCCCACTAAGAGGACCTTTGGCCCAGAGCTGGGGGCTATATAAGCTCTCATATACAGGAGAGCTAGGTAACATTGTTCATTCTCTCATTTACTTTCTCTCTCTAGTATCTCTCTTGCTCTCTTTCCTTGTCTGACTTTGGCATCGGAGCACCTGCAGGTACAACCCCCCCCCTCCGTGGACCATCTGCTCGAACCTGTTGCCTACCACCTGCTCAACGGACTTCCAGCTGGCCTTCTACCTGTTCTGATCAACAGTTAAGATCAGTGGCGCCGACTGTGGGGATCTGAGTTCTCCCCTTCTTTATTTCGAACAAGAAAACCAAAGAACAAAACCAATCAATCACTTTTTCATCATGGCCAGTTCATCTCATTTCAACAATGACGTTGAGGACGCTGCTCCTCCATCTTCTCCCCGTCTGTCTCCTGCTCTCATCACTGACCTCCAGGCCCTCCCCGAGTCAGACCCTAGAGATGGGCAGGAAACTTCCTGGACTTCTGAGGATGGCGACTTGGTCGTCTTGACTGAGAAACAAGCAGGGAAGCGCCCTCAGTCCGAGCAGGGCAAATCAGCAGAGACCGACTTGTCCGCTGCTTCAGTTACCAATGCTGAACTAGCAGCACTCATAGCTGCCCTGAAACAAACCACCGAAGTTCTCCAAGGCCAGAATCGCCGAATGGACGAGCAGAATCTGAGACTCGATCGCTTGGAAAGGAATCAGCGATTCTCAAGGAACAACTCTCCCCCGAGGAGAACTCATACTTCTCAATCCCCTCCTCGTCAGGAAACTGTCAAACAACGACGACCTGCCCTCGAGAGGATCGAGCAACCTGGCAAGAAAAGAGACCATGTCTCCCCCCCCCCCCCCCGCGTGGGTATATCTTCCCCAAATGTGAAAAAAGGAAAAATTGTGGACCGAACACCTCCTCGTCGTCATTCTCCCCAGGGACTCAGCTTAATGACCAAACAAGGGCAGTCAGTAAGCCGCAGTTATCACACTGACCAATTCTCCAGGAGCCCTACTCCTAATCGCGAGGGTTCACCTCCCCTCAACTCACAAGAGAGCGACGAGGAGGATCCCCGCTGCCCTTTATCTCACGACATCCTTCAAGCACCCGTTCCAAAGGGATTTGAACGACCACCTGCTCTCCCAGCTTATGATGGACTTACTGACCCAGATGAACACATCGCATCAATCAATGCTACCCTGAACTTCTTGAGGGTCAGCGGAGCAATTAGATGCAGAATCTTCCCAACTACACTGAGAAAGGGAGCTATGGCCTGGTACCATAGCCTAGCTCCTCGCTCCGTTTCCTCATGGATGGATCTGACCGACCAATTCTGCAGGCACTTCACTGCTTCCCGCAAACAACCAAAAACCGAGGCAGTCCTGGATGCCATCTTCCAAGCTGATAATGAATCTCTCTGCAGTTTCATAGAGAGGTTCAACAGAGAAGCCGTCCAGGTAGAAACAACTGATGACATGAAGAAGTACCTGCTCCAAAGGGGCCTTAGGCCAAACAGTGACTTTGCAAGAGCCGTTGGAATTGAAAAACCAAGCACCTTTAGCGACCTCCTCCTCAAATCTCAAGCCTACATCCAATATGAGGAGCAACAAGCTGCAGATGCTGCCCGTTATGGGCGAGCAGGAAACAGCCAACCTGCTCCTCGTTCAAATGCTGAACAGTCCAGCCGGGGAGGAGGAAGACGAAGAGGCGAAAGGCCTAGAGAGCCCCGTGGACCTCCCAGCACATTCAGCAACTATACTCCCCTTAGTAAAACGCGGGAAGAAATTTGGAAAGAGTGCAACTCAGCTGAGTTCACTAAAGCAGGAATTAAATTTCCAAGACAACAACCCTCAAAGCCTGGCCAAGACAAGAGCAGATACTGCAAGTACCACAAAGGCTACGGCCATCTGACTGACGACTGCATCCAATTGAAAGACGCCATTGAAATTTTGATTAGAAATGGGCAAATCAAACAATACGTCAATAGGGGCAATGCTCCCCGGGCAGAAGCTGCTGAGACCAGCAACACCGAAGAAGCTGCACCAGAAAAATCCGGGCACAAGCCAGTTGCCCTTGCCATCTCCTGACCTGAAGACTTCTTTGTCCCTGACTACTTGGACGACACCTATGTTGCTCCCACACTGAACAAATGGGACGCACTTGCCCAAGCTATGGTTATCTCTTGTGGAGGTTTTGACAAACAGACTGTGGGATCCATCAAGAGAAAATTTGAAGAATTGATAGATGGCTCCTCCAACCTGAATGCAACTTTGGATAAACCGAGAGGGCAATCAAAGCCCTTAGCCTTCTATATGGAAGAGCTGCTCGGTGGAACTGCAAACTCCCAGATACCCCTGCTCATCAGAGTGGACATGGCAAATATGGACGTCCGCAGGGTACTGGTCGACCAAGGAAGCTCCTGTGATATCATGTATTCCCAACTTTTCAAGACTCTGCAACTAGATGAGACCTACCTCACCCCTTACTTTGGATCTGATCTCTCCGGATTTAATGGAGCAACAACTAAGCCATGGGGATATGTAGACCTGCTAGTCACCGTTGGCTCTGAAGAAACTTCGAAAACCATCAAAGTGAAATTCCTGGTAGTAGACTGCCCTTCTCTCTACCAGTGCATCCTGGGCCGGACAACTATTGCTGACTTAATGGCTGTCCCTTCAACTGCCCACCTCAAGATGAAGTATTATACTCACAAAGGCCAAGTTGCGACACTGCATGGAGACATTGAAGCTGCAAGGAGAGTCTTCAATGTGTCCTCCAAAGGAAATGAATATATCGGGCAGCTCCCCGAGTCCAAGAAGTCCAAGGCAGAAACTTCCTTGCCCTTGCCAGAAATCAGCTCCATCGACCTCGACAGCCGCTTCTCCAAGCAGGAAAACAAGGATGAGAAGAAGCTCCGCAAAGAGAAGAAGGAAGACGACGAGGCAAGCCAAGAGCACCGTCGTCCAGTTCCAGACGGGGAGTTCGAGCTGATGCCCTTCGGAGAAGACCCGAGCAGGGCAGTGAAGATTGGGACTGGGCTCCCCGAACTTGCTAGGAAGCAACTTGAAGCCTGCTTGAAGGAAAATGCTGATCTGTTCGCCTGGCACGCTTCCGAGATGCCCGGCTTGGACCCCAACATAGCATGTCACCAGCTGACTATCGATCCTGCTGCACTTCCCATTGTACAACGTAGGCGTAGGCAGTCTCCTGAGAAATCGGAGGCTGTAGAAAAAGCTGTAAAAGACCTCTTAGAGGCAAATTTCATTTCGGAGGCCAGGTATACAACCTGGCTGTCCAACGTTGTACTTGTCAAAAAATCTAATGGAAAGTGGAGGATGTGTTGTGACTATACCGATCTTAACAGGGCTTGCCCTAAAGACTCTTATCCCTTACCTTGCATTGATAGACTTGTTGATAATTCTTCTGGCTTTAAATTGTTATCTTTTATGGATGCTTATTCAGGTTATAACCAAATTCCAATGGCAGTGGCAGATAGAGAAAAAACAGCTTTCATGACTGAGTCGGGCAACTATTACTACAACGTAATGCCCTTCGGTCTCAAAAATGCAGGAGCCACATACCAGCGAATGATGAACAAAGTCTTCCGAGGACAAATAGGAGACATGCTCGAGGTATACATGGACGACATGATCGTAAAATCCCCCGAGGAACTCGACCATGTCGTGCACCTTCGAAAGGTGTTCGAGCAGGCCAGGAAATACAAAATGAGATTCAATCCAGAGAAGTGCACCTTCGGGGTCCGAGCAGGAAAATTCCTGGGGTTTTACCTAACCGAGCGAGGAATTGAAGCCAACCCTGACAAGTGCAGAGCTTTTGCCGAGCTCCCCACTCCGAGCGATAAGAAGTCCATACAAACTCTTAATGGAATGCTAACATCGCTTTCCAGATTTGTATCCAAATCAGCACAACATGCACTTCCCTTTTTCAAATTACTAAAGAAAGAAGCAGTCTTCGAATGGACAGATGAGTGCGAGCAAGCTCTCCAACATTTGAAAAAGGCCTTATCGGAGCCACCTGTCCTCTCACGACCAAATAACGAGGAGGTATTATACCTGTACCTTTCCGTCGCCTCAGAGGCTGTAAGTGCAGCTCTTATTCGTGAGACAAACGAAGGGCAGAAACCAGTATACTTTACGAGCAAAGCCTTGCAGGGTCCTGAACTAAGGTACCAACAAATTGAAAAAATAGCCCTTGCACTAGTTTATGCTGCGAGGAGACTAAGACATTATTTCTTAGCTCATACAGTTGTGGTCCGAACAGACCAACCAATCAAATCTTTGCTTGGCCGACCAGATATGGCGGGCAGGATGCTCAAATGGTCCCTCGAACTCTCAGAATTCGACATTCGTTACGAGAGCAGAAAAGCTCTAAAAGCCCAAGTCCTAGCTGACTTCGTCGCAGAGATGACGAGCTCCTCCCCTACAATGGACGGAGCAGATAAATGGACAATCTTTGTGGACGGAGCATCAAGCGCCACAGGAGCAGGTGCAGGCATCATTCTTGAAAATGAGAATGGCTTACTAATCGAGGTGTCCCTAGCACTATCCTTCCCAACTTCAAACAACCAAGCAGAATATGAAGCATTCCTCGCTGGACTACGTTTGGCCGAGGACGTTCAAGCCAAGGAGATAAAAATCTACACAGATTCACAACTAGTCGCCTCGCAGGTGCTAGGAGAGTATCAGACCAAAAATGATAACCTCTCTGAATACCTAGTGCTAGTAAAGGAAAAGATCACAAAGTTCAACTCTGTTGAAATATTACATGTTCCCCGCGAACACAACAAAAGGGCAGATATCCTGTCCAAGCTGGCAAGCACAAAAAGGAAGGGCGGAAACAAATCTGTCATCCAAGAGATACTCCCTCGTCCAAGCATAGAAAAACCAAACGAGGTTGTGGACATAAACGTCATTGGCGACAAAGACTGTTGGATGACTCCAGTGTACAACTTCCTCGAGCACGGAACTCTCCCTGACGACCAGAAACAAGCAGCTGTAGTCAGACGAAGAGCCTGCTCCTACGTCATCCTCGACGGAAAATTATACAGGAGAGGATTTTCCATTCCTCTCCTAAAATGTGTGGACGAGGACACAGCAGATTACATCCTGCGCGAAGTCCACGAGGGCATTAACGCCCAGCACCTGGGAGGGAGATCACTTGCCAGGAAAGCCCTACGAGCAGGATACTATTGGCCTACTATGCAGCAGGACGCCAAAGACCACGTAAAAAAATGTGACAAATGCCAAAGGCATGGGGATATGCACTTAGCTCCCCCTCAAGAACTAAAATCTTTGTCTTCCCCCTGGCCCTTCGCCTGGTGGGGCATGGACTTACTTGGTCCTTTTACCAAAGGACTTTATCAAAATCGCTACCTAATAGTAGCAGTGGACTACTTCACAAAGTGGGTGGAAGCCGAACCCCTCTCCGACATCACATCGCTCAGAATCCTGCGCTTCTTCAAAAGAAATGTGCTAGCTAGATTCGGAATACCACAGGTGGTAGTCACAGACAACGGAACACAGTTTACAGACAAAGATTTTCAAGCATTCCTTGTTGCCCTGGGCACCAAACAACACTTCACATCGGTCGAGCACCCCCAAACCAACGGGCAAGCTGAAGCAGCCAACAGAGTAATCCTGAGAGGGTTACGAAGAAGACTCGACCAAAACAAAAAGAAATGGGTCGATGATGAAGTAACAAGGTTTGTCACAAGGAAGGGGGGTTTGAATTGTGACCCTTTAAAATTTTCTACTGCAAAATAAAGTTAGACAATAACAGCCTACAAAAGCTTGATGGTTAGATCAACTGGAGAACGTTCTCCTTAAAATGTAAGTGCAAATAATCAAGTGATTAGTGTGTATAGTGTTTGCACAAAATAAAAGAGTAAGGGAGAAGAGAATCACACAAAGAATTTATCCTGGTTCACCCCTTAATAGTATGGGCTACTCCAGTCCCCACTTGCGTGAGATTATCCACTATAATCTAGACCAAGATTACAGAAAACTTCCCTTTGATCTAAGCCCAGATCAAAGAACCCTTTATGACCTAAATCCAGATCACAAAGTATCCAGCTATATTCAGCTGATCTACCTTTACAAGGTAACCTCAATCAATTATACCCAATTGACTTGAGAGAATCCTAAAGATTTAACAATGATTCTTTTGGATCTAAGCTTATACACCTAACCGGATGTGAAGCTTACAAATTGATACACTCAAAGTACTCTTACAAAATATGATCCTAGATTTCTAGAGAGCTTTAGAGTATGAGTGAAAAGAAGAGCTTGATTGCTTGAGATGGAATGTATTTAGATTGCTTTGTATGCTTCAAGTTCTTGCTCTTCCAATTAAACCAACGTGCTATTTATAGATGGAGATGCTCCTTTGTTGCTTGGACATCACATATATCCGTTGTGAGTGAGGAACTAGCCGTTGTGAGAGAAACAAAACAGCCCATGTGATTTTGTCTTTGAGATGCTTCAGGAGATCATTCTTCTAATGGTCTCTGACTGTCACATTGTACTTGTTGGTCAGAAATATTCTTCCACCAACTGTCAATGAGTTGTCTCTGAGTGTATATCCGTTGCAAATGTATTTCCCATGTGGGAAAATAAGATTTGAATTCATTTGGATAAGATTGCCACCTAAGTGCAGAAACTGGGAGATCATTCTCCAGGACGTTGGAGACCATTCTCTGAGATGGTGTGGATAAGGTCCAACGAAAATATAGCTGTTGCAAGTTGTTGCAAGTTGTCAACCAGCTGTAAACTCTTCATCAAAGGCATAGAGTAGCCACTGTTCACTTGTCCTTCAAAGGACACATGAATAGTGAGATAAGTACTATTTTATGGGAGAGTGTAGCCACCCATGTCATAAACTTGTACTTTGAATCAGATATGAACCTTCATTGCAAGCTGTATGTACTTGTTGCTGAGTTCTCATTGGTCTAGATTAACTTCTTTAATGATGTTCTTGGAGAACATAAAGCCTTGTTGCAAGATGTGAAGTTATTATTCCTTAAAGAAGCTTATTTGAGTAAGCTCAAGAACCAAAATTAATTCCTTGCCTTAAATGACTTATTTTTACTGTTATGATCCTTTAATAAGTCCAACTTAAAAGTTCTTTCTTGTCTTGTACCAGTTGACTTGAATAAGTGCTTATGCTTTAGAACACACAAGTCTGGAGACCAATCTGAGATCATTCTTCTAATGCAGATTTGTCTAAAACTTGCTTGATTCTTTTCTTATGAGTGAAACAAGGTTAATTTAATCCATTGCATCTGTTCTTAAATTAAATCACTCAAGAGCACTTGTTAGATCACAAAATGATCAGAATCAAATTAAAATTTAATTAAGGGTTGTTATCTTTAAAACATCAAAATAGGATTTTGTCTCAACAATCTCCCCCTTTTTGATGATGACAAAACCTTTAATTAATTTTTGATTGTGATTCTGATTAAACCATATTCAGTAATAATACTTGTGATTTAATCATATAAAGCTCCCCCTCAATTTTAGCATTCTTTATCAATTTATAAAATATGCAAATGCAAATTGAGTAAAAATATGTAAACACATAAATCAAACATATCATTCATTAATCAACCTCATAATCAGGGAATATGACATTCTTCAAGTACATGATTAATGATCAAAACATAATAATTCAAAAACATAATCTAAGTTCTTAGAATTCAAACAACATACAATTAGAAGTTGAAACCAAAACAACTTCCAACTATATCTACAAATTCTAAGACTGACAACAACATAATCAAAAGAGTTTTTTTTTTTTTAAAATATTTCAAAATATCACAATCTCCCCCTAATTACTACAGAATTCATTCTCCCCCTTTTGTCAACAGCAAAAAGGCCTGGGAGGTATGAAGGAGTGCTACTGAGGATCTGTAGGAGAGGAAGGATCAGAGTTGGAGTCTTTGTCAAGTTCTGGAAAATCTGGAACTTGTGGAGGAGGATTGGATGGAGGTGGATTGATACGCATTGCAGGGCAGAATTCTTCAATGAGCCAGGTCCTAAAGAGCTGGTGCTCATGGATAGTGTAGTTCATCAGAGTGTTGTTGATCTTGATGGCTTGAAAGAGCTTAGCCATATCTTTCTCAACTTTTGACTTTTTGATGGGTCTTGAGTCAAAAGGAGGTATATTTGCAGAGTTTTGGAATGCAGCAGAATCAGTTGATGGATAGCTAGTGCAGAAAGAGTTCATGGAAGCAAAGTTTTGAGGGAAGGATGGCAGAGATGGACCAGCATCAGTATAGATAGGCTGATGGATTTTTGAAAAATCTGAAGGAGTTGAAATGAAATTTTTCAGAAAATCTGTGGTGTCAAAGGAGGTTTGTGGAGAGGTTAATAAAGGTGAGAAGATGGATGTATTGACAGGATTATTAATGGTGGAAAAGCTTTTATCCAAGACAGAGGTGTGTGAATTTTGAGGGTTGTCAAAATCATTTCTTAGGTTATCAAATTCTAGGGATACAAAAGGGTTGAACTGAGCAGAAGTGGTTTTCTCACTTACAGTTTCTTTGGTTTGTTCTGTTTGAGCTGAGACTGGGAGAATGATCTCTGGATGGTCTTCCTGCTGTGTTGTCATGACTTCAGCTAGAAGGTTCAGATTGCTATCCTTTTCAAATTCCTCTCTTTTCCTTTTTTGGCTTGGATCAGGAATGGTGTGGTTTTCAGTATCTCCTATGAACTTCATTCTTCCAATATTCTTTAGAGAGAATGTGGTAGATGAATTCTTTCCTTCTTCTCCTTCAAAGCTTACTTTGAATTTGTTAAAGACTCTTGTTAGAAACATTCCATAAGGAAGAGTGACTTTTCTGGATTCATTTTCAATGACAGACATCATATGTTTGAGCATGACAAAGGGTAGGTTAAGAGGAATTTTGTTGAACATATGATACATTATCAACATATCATTGTCAGTGACTTTATCCTTGCTACCTTTTCTGGGAAATATGGCATGTAGACACATGTTGTGGAACATTTTGAACACAAGTTTGAGTTTGGAAGAGGATGGATTTTTGAGAGGGGTTCCAGGTTCAAAGATTTCAGACATGAATGTTTCCTTGTTTATTCCTGCCATGGAGAACCAGCTTTCTCCATATAGTTTGTGACCAGATGAGGGTACATCTAGGAGTTCACTTAAAAGTTGTTCAGAGACCTTGAATTTTACTCCTTTGAGTTCAGAGGCAATGTAGGTTTGTTCAGAGGAAATAACAGCATTGAAGTAAAAAGCTGAGATAAGGTTAGGATAATGAGTTTCTCTAATGTTGAACAAGTTTGTCCATCCAAGAGGGTTGGTATATTGAGTTAGGTCATGATCTGTGTTGATAAGATCATTAAAGTTATACACTCTACCAGGAAGAACAGGTTTTTTCTTTGAAAAGATTTCGAAGCTTTGTTGACAATCCTCATGAATAAGAGGAGCAGGTTTTTTGAGTTTTCTAATCATGATATCTTCTTCAGAAGATTCAGATTTTGAGGGTTTGGAGTGGTGTTTGGACGATGAAGGTCTTTTTGAGTAGGTTTTAATTTCAGGAACGGATTTGGCTTTTGGAGAGCCTGAGTGTGTATTTTCTGAATCATCATCAGAGAGAGAATACACAGTTTTATCTATTGCTGGTCTTCTCCCAGCACCTGAGGCTAATCTACTTGATTTTCTGACTTTTGAAACATCAAGTGATTTGGATTTTTTGGTTTTGTTCGAAGTTGAAGTCTTCTTAGAGATAGGGTTAGTTTTGATTTTTGGAGTGGTGGTTTTGATTTCAGCAGCGGTTTGAGAACATTGAATGGGTTCAATGACGGTTTTACAAGTAATTGGAATGGCTCCAATTAAAACTTCAGAGATTTGAACCATTGATGGTGGTGGTGATTGTGGTGCAGGAGTGGTTTCTAAAGTGGGTTGATTTGTTTGAGGAGTATTTGAGGGATTTGATTGAACTTCAATCTCATTTTCACGATTTGAAAGGGATTTAGACGAGGTAGAGGAGGATGATTTGGTACCTGACTTTTGAGAAGAGGATGAACAACTTTCCATTTTGTTCTTGTTGGCTGGTCTCTTCAATCGAGCCATTGAAATCAAATTGATTTTGGGAAGATGAACAGTGAGGGTTTGATGAATAGTGGAGAAGAGATAAGGATTTCGGAAGTGATGATGAAAGAGTGTAGAGTTTGTTTGGATTAAATAAACCACTAATGAGAGAGTGTCTAGAGAATAGGAAAAGATTTGATGGATAGGTTAGGTGTAGCTTAGTACAATTATGAATAGTTGTAAATTGTACTTAGGAAAACTAAAAGGAGAGAGAGAGAGTTAAGGCGTGAGAAAGAGAGAGACAAATGTCATGGGAAGAGTAAAAGATTTAAGAGTTATAATTAATTGGAGAAATAAGCACTCAAGAGTTTTCAGACATAGCTTATATCATTTCTAAGACATGATCTTTTTCGTTCAGGGAAAGAATGTTCTCCTGACGTTCTCCAGGAAGAGGAATTTTGTTCAACAATGTTCAGCTGGAATTTTTATAATTCTTAAATTTTCTTTAATAAAATTAAAACGATCTTCAACTAGAGGTTTTGTAAAGATATCAGCTAGTTGAAACTCAGTGTCAACAAATATTAATTCAATATCCTTTTTGCAAACATGATCACGTATGAAATGATGTTTAATTTCAATATGTTTAGATCTAGAATGCTGAATGGGATTCTTTGATAAATTAATGGCACTAGTATTATCACACAGAATTTTAATATTTGTGTACCTTAGAGAAAAGTCCTCAAGTTGGTTTTTGATCCATATCACTTGTGAACAACAATTTGCAGCTGATACATATTCTGCTTCAGTTGTTGAGAGTGCTATGGTGTTTTGCTTTCTGCAGCACCAACTTACAAGAGCCTCACCAAGAAATTGACAAGCACCACTTGTGCTTTTTCTTTCAAGTTTGTCACCAGCATAGTCAGCATCACAATAGGCTTTTAGGTCAAAATGTGATCCCTTTTTGTACCATAGACCAACATCTGGTGTTCCCACCAAATATCTAAAAATCCTTTTGACTGCTGTAAGGTGAGATTCCCTTGGAGATGTTTGAAATCTTGCACAAAGACCAACTGAGAATACAATGTCTGGTCTACTTGCAGTTAAATATAGAAGTGATCCAATCATTCCTCTATATTCTTTTTCAGACACAGTTTTACCACTTTCATCTTTGTCTAAATTTGTTGATGGATGCATTGGAGTAGTCATGATCTTTGCTTCATTCATGTTGTACTTCTTGAGAAGATCTTTGATATATTTTTCTTGACTAATAAAGATTCCATCATCTTGTTGCTTGATTTGCAAGCCAAGAAAGAAACTGAGTTCTCCCATCATGCTCATTTCAAATTCACTTTGCATAAGGTTTGAAAAATCCTCGCACATTTTTTCGTTAGTAGCACCAAATATAATATCATCAACATATACTTGCACAATTAATAAATCATTTTCATTTGTTTTTCTAAAAAGTGTTGTATCAATTCTTCCTCTAGAAAAACCATTTTCAATTAAAAATGAGCTTAATCTATCATACCATGCTCTTGGGGCTTGTTTAAGTCCATATAAAGCTTTGGTAAGTTTAAAAACATGATTAGGTTTGTGTTCATCTTTAAAACCAGGAGGTTGATGGACATAAACCTCTTCATTTAAAAATCCATTTAAAAATGCACTTTTCACATCCATTTGAAAAAGTTTAAGACACTTATGAGATGCATATGCAAGTAATATTCTAATTGCTTCTAACCTTGCTACTGGTGCAAAAGTCTCATCATAATCTATACCTTCTTGTTGATTATAACCTTGAGCAACAAGTCTTGCTTTGTTGCGAATTACCTTACCATTTTCATCCATTTTATTTCTGAAGACCCATCTAGTTCCAATGATAGAATGATCTGCAGGAGCTGGTACTAGCTTCCATACTTCATTCTTTTCAAATTGTGAAAGTTCTTCTTTCATAGCAATTTTCCATGATTCATCAATGATAGCTTCATCTATGGATTTTGGCTCAATTTGAGAGATCATAGCTAGATTGTTCTCATTAAGTTGAAATGATCTTCTGGTTCTTACACCTTCTGCAGTATCGCCTATTATTTGTTCTTGAGGATGATTGTTTACAATCTTCCACGTTTTAGGAGGTTCTTGAGGTGGTGATTCCTGTTCTGCAACCTGTTCTTTTGATGAGCTTTGCTCATCTTCATCATCTATTTCTCTTACACATGATATATCATCATATTCATCAAATTTTACATGCATGCTTTCTTCCAAAGATTTTGATGTTAGATTATAAACTCTATATGCTTTAGATGTTAAAGAGTATCCTAAAAAGATTCCTTTATCAGACTTAGAGTCAAATTTTCCTAGATTGTCTTTAATATTTAAGATGTAACAATAACACCCAAAAATGTGAAAATAAGAAACATTTGGTTTTTTATCTTTCCAAAGTTCATAAGGGGTTTTGTTCAAAACTTTTCTAATAGACATTCTATTCAAGATATAGCAAGCAGTGTTGACAGCTTCAGCCCAAAAGTATTTTTCAACATTGGATTCGTCTATCATAGTTCTTGCCATTTCTTGTAAGGTTCTATTTTTTCTTTCAACAACTCCGTTTTGTTGAGGAGTTCTTGGACAAGAAAAGTTGTGAGAAATACCATTTTCATCAAAGAATGATTCAAAGTGGGAGTTTTCAAATTCTCCACCATGATCACTTCTTATGGAGATGATATTTGAACCTCTTTCATTTTGAACCTTTTTACAAAAGATTTTAAAAGATTCAAAAGATTCATCTTTATTTTTTAAAAACAAAACCCATGTGTATCTAGAATAGTCATCAACAATAACAAAACCATAGTTTTTACCACCTAGACTGGTAGTTTTGACAGGTCCAAACAAATCTATGTGAAGTAGCTCAAGAGGTTTTTTAGTTGAAATAAAGTTTTTTGGTTTAAAACTGCTTTTAGCTTGTTTTCCCTTTGTACAACTTTCACATAGTTTATCTTTGTCAAAACTTATCTTTGGTAATCCTCTTACTAGATCAAGTTGAGAAAGTTTTGCAATTGTCCTCATATTTACATGTCCTGCCCTTTTATGCCAAATCCATTTATCCTTTTCAAGAGATACAAAACATGATTCAACAGGCAGTTCATCTAGATATATGACATACACATTCTTTTTTCTTAATCCATTAAAAAGTGTTTTTCCAGAAGATATTTGTTTAATTTCACATGTATGAGTTTTAAAAATGACTTCAAGACCACTATCACACAATTGGCTAATACTTATTAAGTTATGTTCTAGACCTTCTACATAATGAACATTTTCTAATTTAGCAGAATTAATTTTACCTATTATACCTTTACCTTTGATGCTAGCTTTTTCATTATTTCCAAAGGTAACGGTTCCTCCTTCCTTTTCTTCAAAGGAAAGGAAGCTGTGTCTGTCTCCAGTCATGTGCCTTGAGCAGCCACTGTCCAAGTACCATGGCTTTTTCTTGACTGCTAGCATACATTCCTGCATTTGAGTTTAGTAAGACTTTTGGTACCCATATGGATTTGGGTCCTTGTTGGTTAGTGTTTTTAAAATGCATTCTCTTATGAGATGGTTTTGTGTATGCATTCCTTTGAGACCAGTTTTGGAGATTATCTGGAGAATGATCTCTCACAGAATTTTTTGATCTTTTCTTAAAACAAAAGTATCTTATATGTCCATGTTTATGACAGAAGGAACAAAACAGTTTTTTTACTTTTTGATCTTTTTTAGGTAAGAAAACTTTATCATAAATTGTTTGATGAGTTTTGAAGCCTATTCCATTTTTATCAATTACTCTTTGTTGAACACCTAGGATGTTTTCAAAGGTTTCAGTTGCTTTTACATATTTGGCTATGTCTTTTTCTAAAAGTGAAATATTCTGTTTTAGTCCTAAGTTTTCTTGTTGAACAATAATTTCTTCTTTACTTAACTTAGATACTTTATCTAGATCATTTTGAACTCTTTTTAAAGTGTCTTCTAAGGTTTTATTTTTAGTTTCATACTCATCTTTTTCTTTGATGACTTTAGTAAGTTCAAATTTATACTCATCTCTTTCTTTAATAATTTCAGTGAGTTCATTTTTAAGTTGATCATACTTTTGAGCAGTAATTTGTGAATCATACAAGAGATTATCAAATAGTTGTTCAGTTTTCATGCATGATGAACAAGGTTCAAGATTTACCTCATCAAAGTTGGTTCTGGTCATTAGGCAGACATTTGCTTCTTCTTCTTCTGGTAATTCTTCTAGATCGTCCCATGTAGCCATCATGGATTTGTTGTAGGGAGGTTTTCTTTGCTTCAGCTTTGGACATTCATTTTTGTAATGTCCAGTTTGATTGCATCCGTAACACTTTACTTGGCTTAAATCAGTTTCATTTCTTCTTGGTGGAAATGAATTTTTGATTTGATTTCTTCTCATCATCAGCCTTTGGATTCTTCTTGAGAGAAAAGCCATTTCTTCCTCATCATCTTGTTGAAGAGGATTCTCTTCATCACATGTTATTTCTCTTTTAAGGTTCTCTTTTACTTGTGATTCTAGAGCAATCATTTTGTTATTTGCTGGTTTCTTTTCTTGAAGTATTGCTTCATGAGCTTTTAAAGATCCAATGAAATCTTCAAGATCCATTTTCTTAAGATCTTTTGCTACAGTTATTGCAGTTACTATGTGTCTCCATTCTTCTGGTAGACATCTTAGTAGCTTTCTTATTCTCTCATGTGTGGTATATTTTTTACCAAGAGAGTTTAGCTCATTTATGATAACTGTAAACCTTCCATACATTTGATCTATAGTTTCACTGTTACTCATTTCAAACAGTTCAAACTTTCGTACTCCTATGTCAATTCTTGTTTCTTTTATGTGGCTGGTTCCTTCATGGTGTGTTTGAAGAGTAGTCCACATTTCTTTGGCCGTCTTGCATTCCATGATCCTGTCATATTCTTCCCTGCACAAAGCACTTTTAATAAATAATTGAGCTTTAGTGTTTAGTAGTACCCTGTCAGATTCCTGAGTTGTCCACTCAAGCTGTGGTTTTGGTGTGAATGAATCTTTGACCAGTGGAGTATAGTCTCCAACTTCTACAACAGTCCACATGTTGATGTCTTGTGATCTAAGAAATAGTTCCATCTTGTCTTTCCAGTAATAGTAGTCATTTCCTTCAAAAAGAGGTGGTCTAGTTGATGATCCTCCTTCTGAGATGAATTTTGCAGGTTTAGACATTACTTCCTTCCTGAATCTTTTCCTCAAGCACTTGTTAGATGCTTAGACTTTAGAGGCAGTGCTCTGGTACCAATTGAAGTAACAAGGTTTGTCACAAGGAAGGGGGGTTTGAATTGTGACCCTTTAAAATTTTCTACTGCAAAATAAAGTTAGACAATAACAGCCTACAAAAGCTTGATGGTTAGATCAACTGGAGAACGTTCTCCTTAAAATGTAAGTGCAAATAATCAAGTGATTAGTGTGTATAGTGTTTGCACAAAATAAAAGAGTAAGGGAGAAGAGAATCACACAAAGAATTTATCCTGGTTCACCCCTTAATAGTATGGGCTACTCCAGTCCCCACTTGCGTGAGATTATCCACTATAATCTAGACCAAGATTACAGAAAACTTCCCTTTGATCTAAGCCCAGATCAAAGAACCCTTTATGACCTAAATCCAGATCACAAAGTATCCAGCTATATTCAGCTGATCTACCTTTACAAGGTAACCTCAATCAATTATACCCAATTGACTTGAGAGAATCCTAAAGATTTAACAATGATTCTTTTGGATCTAAGCTTATACACCTAACCGGATGTGAAGCTTACAAATTGATACACTCAAAGTACTCTTACAAAATATGATCCTAGATTTCTAGAGAGCTTTAGAGTATGAGTGAAAAGAAGAGCTTGATTGCTTGAGATGGAATGTATTTAGATTGCTTTGTATGCTTCAAGTTCTTGCTCTTCCAATTAAACCAACGTGCTATTTATAGATGGAGATGCTCCTTTGTTGCTTGGACATCACATATATCCGTTGTGAGTGAGGAACTAGCCGTTGTGAGAGAAACAAAACAGCCCATGTGATTTTGTCTTTGAGATGCTTCAGGAGATCATTCTTCTAATGGTCTCTGACTGTCACATTGTACTTGTTGGTCAGAAATATTCTTCCACCAACTGTCAATGAGTTGTCTCTGAGTGTATATCCGTTGCAAATGTATTTCCCATGTGGGAAAATAAGATTTGAATTCATTTGGATAAGATTGCCACCTAAGTGCAGAAACTGGGAGATCATTCTCCAGGACGTTGGAGACCATTCTCTGAGATGGTGTGGATAAGGTCCAACGAAAATATAGCTGTTGCAAGTTGTTGCAAGTTGTCAACCAGCTGTAAACTCTTCATCAAAGGCATAGAGTAGCCACTGTTCACTTGTCCTTCAAAGGACACATGAATAGTGAGATAAGTACTATTTTATGGGAGAGTGTAGCCACCCATGTCATAAACTTGTACTTTGAATCAGATATGAACCTTCATTGCAAGCTGTATGTACTTGTTGCTGAGTTCTCATTGGTCTAGATTAACTTCTTTAATGATGTTCTTGGAGAACATAAAGCCTTGTTGCAAGATGTGAAGTTATTATTCCTTAAAGAAGCTTATTTGAGTAAGCTCAAGAACCAAAATTAATTCCTTGCCTTAAATGACTTATTTTTACTGTTATGATCCTTTAATAAGTCCAACTTAAAAGTTCTTTCTTGTCTTGTACCAGTTGACTTGAATAAGTGCTTATGCTTTAGAACACACAAGTCTGGAGACCAATCTGAGATCATTCTTCTAATGCAGATTTGTCTAAAACTTGCTTGATTCTTTTCTTATGAGTGAAACAAGGTTAATTTAATCCATTGCATCTGTTCTTAAATTAAATCACTCAAGAGCACTTGTTAGATCACAAAATGATCAGAATCAAATTAAAATTTAATTAAGGGTTGTTATCTTTAAAACATCAAAATAGGATTTTGTCTCAACAGAAGAGCTTGACAATGTACTCTGGGCCTATCGAACAACCCCACACTCCACAACCGGAGAGACCCCCTTCCGAATGGTATATGGAACGGAGGCAGTTATCCCCGTAGAGATTGGGGAACCATCTCGTCGGACTGAGCAACCTCTAGACGAGGAGCAAAACGACGAAGCACTTCGAGAGGAGCTTGACCTCGTCGAAGAAATTCGAACTGGAGCTTCCTTAAAGGAGGCCACCCTGAAGCAGAAAATAGCTGTCCGGCATGACACCAAAGTCATCAAAAGAGAATTCGAAGTGGGAAGCCTCGTCCTAAGACGCAATGCAGATTCCCAGGGCGGCAAACTTGCACCCAATTGGGAAGGACCATACCGCGTCATTGACAAAACAGAAAATGGTGCATACTATCTCGAGGACCTTCGAGGAAAGAAACTTCCTCGACCTTGGAATGCCCAGAAATTGAAACAATATTACAGCTAAGTTATTGCCACACCAAAAAAGGCTGCTCGCACTTCAGAACACAACGAGTCGAGCACCTTAAACAACGGAGGGCACCATGGCACACGTGCTCATCTAAAACCATAGCAGGGGAACTAATTCACCATAAGGGAAATGGAACTCCTGCTAGACGAGGATAACTCTCGAAACGAGCCCATCGTCCCCGTGCCACGACCTAGCACCCAGCTCGCGATGGGAGGTTCAGGTTGCGAAGAAAGGTACACTAGCGTGCTCGTATTCGCGTAACTTAGAAACAACTCTAAGTGGTTATACAGTTCCCTAAACTGTTTAAGTCAAAACAGAGGAAACTACCCTCAATAAAACATGCTCAGTATCAAGCAGGGGAAACCTCCCCGGCAAAATAACAACGAGCGCGGCATTCATACATGCAAAAATATGATAAGCATACAAAACATGCATAAAAATAAACAGGCAAAACTTAGCACACCAACTTGTTCGAATGAGCATACCAGCATGCCCAGACGAGCACCTCAATAACGGGGAGAGAAGCTCCCCGCCACGAAGTTTAAACAGCAAATTTCGTTAAGTTTAAAATGGGGACAAGCTCCCCGGCTCAGATTTTGAGCAAGAAATTAGCATAAAATTTTGCTAAGTTAAAAATAGGGACCAGACCTCCCCGGTTGAAATTTTAAACAACAAAATTTCATAAAATTTTCTAAGTTAAGAGACGGGAAGGCTCCCCGGTTGGAATTTTAAACAACAAAATTTCATAAAAATTTCTAAGTTAAAAGACGAGGAAACATACATGCGAGCAGAAAATGTAAACATACATGCGAGCAGGTATAGACGAGCAGTTATAAACAAGCATAGATAAATAAACGGGCACCTGCCCGGAATTGTCATAAAAATAAAACGGGGACAAAAGCCCACTTGTTCCAATATTACAAACCATGGCTCAAAGGCCCCAAAATTCAAAAAGACAAAACAAATTACAATAGAAAAGCCAGGGACATCTACTCCTCGCACCTATCTTCCTGCTCGTGCCCATCACCCTGCTCGTCTCCATGATCTTCCTCGTGCACCACTTCAGCATCATCCTCCTCGTCATCAGAGACGGCTAGGCCAGCAGGGATAACAATCTGGCCATCTTTGACCTCCCCGTTCACATGCATTCCCCGGGTCACCAAATCCACATCAGGGTTGAGGAGCTTGATTTGCTGAATGGCATTATCAAAAGCATACTCAGTGGCCTCAACAAAGTCATGAGACAACTGAGCAATCACCTTGACCAAGTCTGCTCGGGTAGTCAAGCCCTCGGCAGCCTTGTGCTCGTTCTCGCCCGGCACCATAGCAGTAGTAAGCCTTTCAATCTCAGCCCGAGCAGCATCCAACTCCTCTCTCCTTTTACGGTGCTCCTCCACCTTGTCACCCCAACGTTTCTGCTTCTCCTTGAGATCATCCAAATCAATCTTGAGCTGGTTGATCCGACTTTTGGCCCGCTCGTGCCTGGTCTGGGCATTGTTCAGCTGCTCGAGTAGAGACTCCCGCTCGTCACCAAGGACAAGGGAGCTCGAGATCATTCGCACCATAGCAGCCATGTCACGAGCATGTTGCTGCTTACGGACCTCTGGCTCCTGGTCAAGAATTGCTGACCGCTCGGTATCAAAGACCTCAGGAGGATATTTTTCAAAAAATTTCTCCACCGTATAGCACCGGGGAACTGGAAACTTGCTGCATGCGCCCATGCCCGTGGGAGTTTCATTGGCTTCCTCTTCTCTAAATCTCTTTGCCGGAGGTGGACGAACCGAGGAAGTAGGGGTATCCGAACCTCCCACCGAGGTTCCTATAACCTGCACGGAAGGGGTCCCCGGCCTCACCTCCTGGGAAGCTCTGGCAACAGTTTTCTTCTTCGACTGGTCAGACTTGCTCGCCTTCTCATGTTGCTTAGCCTTCAACATCCGCTCAGCAATGGTCTCCATTTTGTCTGCAAACATATGACGAGCAAGTTAAATAAAGGACGAGGAATACATACAACAATAACAGAAATTTTTCTAAGTTAAAAAGAAAGGAAACAATACCCAAACACAATTTAACCTCTCCGGCATTTTTGCACTTGAGGAGGGTCCTAGTATTAATATATCGAGGAGAGGTCTTCGGCTCCCCGTGTTCGTCCCTTATTATAACTCCCTTACGAGTCGTCCAGACCCCTGGAGTAAAACCGGCCACAAAGGCCTTCAAACTCTCAAAGGCAGCCTTGTCCTCGGGAGACAAATCTGCATCCCCGGTTGTATACTCCTTAGGCTCCTTATGGAAGTGGGTGTACGACCAGCTCAACGGGAACTTAGGAACTGCCCGAAGTATGACTTGCCCGCTGGCATCCTTACGAGCAACACCATGCTCGTCTATATCTTCCTCAAGTTCCAATAAACTCTCCCGGGCAGAATGAGACTCTGGCCGGACGATATAATACCTCTCCTTAAAATCCTTAATGGAGTCCACGAACATCTTAAAAAGTTTGACATCCTCGTGATGCTTCAACGAAACCCAGTTTTGACGAGGTGCTCGTCCTACTTCTTTCGTCGGCTTGCGTTGAATTTTGAAGATCCTAAAAAAGAGGGGAAGGCTGGGACGAACATCTTTATACATGCAGAGATGCTCGAACGCCATTATAAACGACCAGGAGTTAGGGTGCAGCTGTGACGGAGCCACTTGCAAGGCTTTGAGAACACTTGCCGCAAAAGGGCTGAACGGCAGTCTAAGTCCCATCTCTTTAAAGACGAACTCATACATAGCAAAAGCCTGCCCGTCAAAAGACGAGCACACCCGTTCATCCTCCCCGGGTAAACGGGTCGACCAGTGTTTGGGCTCGTTTGCTCTCCTCTGCTCGACAGTGGTATGCAATTTAGGATCCTCGGGAGTAAGCGCCGAAGCTATTCCCCGGGGCTCAGGAGCAACCCAATCCAGTGCAGGATCAGTTATACAGTCGACCAACACAAATTTCTCCGGACCCTGCACTTCTACCACCTCCTCGGATTCTGACATTTTAAAACCTGAAATGCAGTAAAAACAAAGTGAATTCGATGATCAAATCCACCCTTTCACCGCAGTTCAAGTGAAAGGGCGCAAGATAGGACGAGGACGCTGTCCCCGACCAAAGCCCTTTTCAAATGGCAATCAAAATCAAACCGAGGAGGGTAAGGCAAATAAAAACGGGGAGATAAACTCCCCGGCATGAAATTTTGACAGCAAATTTCATGCGAAAATCCTCTAAGTAAAAAACGGGGAAGTAAGCTCCCCGGCATGAAATTTTGACAACAAAATTCAGGCAAAAATTCTCTAAGTTGAAAACGGGGAGGCAAGCTCCCCGGCATATTCAAACTATCTAAAGTTTGAAACGGGGAGAGAAGCTCCCCATCACCTAACAAACCATCAAAGTTCGAAACGGGGAGGTAAGCTCCCCGGCACTAGTTATCTAACCTAGAGTTTCAAAAGGGAGGAAAGCTCCCCGGCACTAAAATTCATACGGTGCCCGGCACATTCATCCTAACATTCATAAATTCATAGCGTTCTTCATGCAAAAACCCAGAAAAACACATAAAAAGCTGGGTGGGAAAGCAAAAATGGATCTAAGTAACAAAATTTGGAAGAATTACCTTGAATATGAAGAAAATCTGAAGAACGATCTGACAAGTAAGTTGAAACTTCAGAGAGAATATCCAGAATTACAATTGACGAGAGAGAGTGAAAAGTGAAAATGAAATTCACTCTCCTCTATTTATAGATCAAGCCAGGAAAATGAAGAGACACTTTGATCCAATGGTCCTTACACTCCCTCGTAAAAATCAAAGCAGTAAATGCGCCCTTTCACATTCCCAACAAACAGTCCTCCTCGTTACTAACCTCCTCGTCATAGTAACGAGCAATAAAAACCCCCTCGTTCTTAACCTCCTCTTCATAGTAACGAGCGATAAAGCCTCCTCGTTGCTAGCCTCTTCGTCATAGCAACGAGCGACAAGACTTCCTCGTCGTTATCTCTTCACCAGAACAACAAGCAACATAGCAACAAGTAACAATTCTTTCTTGAAAATCCTGTTCTGGACTAGACTAATGCTAGTCCACCTAGACCCTCACAAAGTCCACATGGCTTGCCCAACCACCTCCATGTCAGCATGGCACAACCTCTCCACCAAGATAGGGTAAAATTACTACTTCACCCACTATCTAAGGGTAATATCTTGGCAGTCCCTCTTAATGGGCCTTGGCTAGTCCAGCCCACTAAGAGGACCTTTGGCCCAGAGCTGGGGGCTATATAAGCTCTCCTATACAGGAGAGCTAGGTAACATTGTTCATTCTCTCATTTACTTTCTCTCTCTAGTATCTCTCTTGCTCTCTTTCCTTGTCTGACTTTGGCATCGGAGCACCTGCAGGTACAACCCCCCCCCTCCGTGGACCATCTGCTCGGACCTGCTGCCTACCACCTGCTCAACGGACTTCCAGCTGGCCTTCTATCTGTTCTGATCAACAGTTAAGATCAAAGATAAATCAAGCCAAGCACAGTCTTATATGTTCCTTCCATCCCTTTCCAGTGAAGTTTTACTAAATCATTTACTTTTTTTCGGTTTATCCCTATGATCGCCGCAGAGTCGCCAACATTATATAAGCTTGATCCATCTCGTCCCTTCTGCAACTCTAGTGGTACAGCAAATAGAGTAGGTAATCTCGAAGAATGAGAGGATGGCAGTTCATGTGTCAAATGCATGCAACTTGGTGCTGTTTGCTGGCGAGCAGATCATTAGCAGTTATTGGATCAACACTGGATTCCCTTGTAAGGTTTCTTGTGGTCTACTTCTAATTCGATGAGAAAGCCAAACCGATATCACTATCCTATTGGAAAGAAACGCATCCAACCAGTGGTATGGCAATTTAGGTCTTAGTCTGATATGCAATCGATGAGTACTTCAAAATTTTAGTGAATGCGCGCAATATAGTTTCATATTATTTTGAGAATGAAACACAAACACCTGATTGGTTTCTATGCAGGGTATAGTTGTTTTTGCATCCGTGATGGTAACCTTGGGCTTGCAGATTTTGATAAAGTCCGGTCGGCAAATTATTGCAAAGGTACATATCAACTTTTGTTTTCATTATTTGTGCACATTTGAGTGTAATCGGTTCTGTCATGTATGTGCAGCGGTGTTTTAAATTTCTGAGTATCATTCTCTTTCTTACAGGCTAAGCCTGAAGTGGATCAAATAAAGTTGAATTGAATGATCGGGATTATGATATTCGTGACTGTAGTGAAGTTCATTCTTATGGTCTACTGTTGAAGATTTAAAAATGAAATCGTCAGAGCGTATGCACAAGATCATTTATTCGATGTCATTACTAAATCCGTTGAATTAACCGCTGTTGTTCTAGGTATCAAGTTTCACTGGTGGATTGATCCAACAGGAGATATGGTTGTAAGTTTATAACTGCATCTTATTTTCTTCTCATTTTACTTTGGTTTTCTGATTGAGTTAAGATGTTCAACAATTAGTATTTCCATTAAAAAATTTCCTATAACTCCCTTTGTATATTCCACATCAAAATATTGAAGGACTTTTTTGTGTCACGTAATACATGGACAAAGACAGTGATTGAGAATGTTTTTTCACTCATCGGAAGAACAGCACCGCCCAATTTCTTGGCAAAGTTAACTTACCTTATATGGAACCACCATGAACAAATAAAACACATAGATACAGTTAGAGCATACTATACATTTGGTGCAAATTACTTTGTGGAAGTTGATATTGTTTTGCCAGAAGACATGCTTCTCAATCAAGCACGCAACATCAGTGAAACAATTCAAGAGAAGCTTGAACAACTTCCAGAAGTAGAAAGAGCTTTTGTGCACATTGATTTTGAGTTCACTCATAGACCCGAGCACAAGACGTCGGTATGATGCTGGAATAGAAGAGTTTCTTCTTCCCTGATTTTCTTGTTTACTTTTTATTTGAGACAAGTAGTTTTTGGTTTATGGAAATGTACATCAGTGTATAAAGTTATTGAATATTTATTTAGAATTGAACCCTCAAAATAATATAAGATGTGAATTACTCCTACTCTTTTTTTGATTACCATGTTATATGTACCGAATTTTCTCCATATCGCAAGAGATAACATGGACACGAATTCGCAACACTTTGAGCATGAGAGAAAATTGTTAACCTCATTATTCAATAGTATAAGCCACTGACAAATGTAACACTAGCAAGAATTAAAAGAGACTCATATTTAGTAGATAGTAGAAGATGACTCAATTCCATGAACGATAACTACATAACAAGAAATTAAAAACACTACCAAACTTGTTACATCAGCAAAATTAGTTGGAAGTCTCAAACTTTCTACCTTGAGCTAGAAGATCAAAAACTAAACAAAAAAAGCCTAAAATACGATGAGAAAGAGTGAGAAAAAACAGCTTCAAAAGTATAAGCAAAATTCCTCAACTCTGTCTCTGCTAAAACACGAGTGCAATAGATAGAGAACGGCGGCAATGAGCATCTCAGAGTAAGGGAATTAAATTATCACACAAATAGTTACACACGTTACGAGTGTGGGAATCGGGATGATTGGAGTTGTTCATGAGAAATTTCAATACAGTTACACGAAGATCACGAGAACCAAGCATAGTGCTAACTGCTTTTGACTTTGTAGCATCAAATGGTATATAAAATATGCTGCTTGGATCCGACCTATCTTTAGCTTTCAGTTCACGAATGTCACAGAATTTAACCTTTACTCAATTTCATTCAATCCTTTCATATTTCAAATCAAAGTCTGCTAGAAATAAAATGAATATTTCATCCATACCAACAATGGGAGAATCACGAGAAATAAACCTTCTTAACAGTAAATTATACTACTAAACAAGATCAAGATAAACCCATCAAAATATGAAATGTCAAAATAAAATAAGTCGACGATGAAATTAAACGCCACTTTCCTGCCTAATGATTCTAATCAAATCTAGAAGTTGCTAATCATTACAAGAAAATTGGTCTCACACCGGGCGTCGATTATGTGGCATAAGTTTGCGATGAAGCTTCACCAAAGTATGCACTATTGTTGGGTCCGCCCTATCAATTGAAGTTAGCTCAAATGCACCAGCAGTTGAAAAATTGTTGTCTCTTCTTTGCAGCTCTTGAGCAACAGCAATCAAAGTAGGAAATCTTGAAGGATCGACCTTTGACAAAGCCACCTTCGGAGCCAAACACATGAAAAACTGAGGACAAATATGAGACGAGATAGCATTACATGCCTCGATGTATTTTTTCACCTCTCGTGAAACAGCAGAGCGAAATAGAACAGGAGATTTAGGTTTAACCAACATATCATTGATAAGTCTGAAATGATGCATCTCGGACCAAGCTAAGGCATTACACAAATATTGACACCCATCGGCAATTTCTTTATCTATTTTAACCAAATTACGACTTGCCTCCATGATAAATCTAATTGTATCTTGACATAATCTTGAACAAGAACCAAGATTTGTCCTAATTTCATTAGCTCTCTTGAAATCAAATGGAAAATCCCAATTAGCATCATACCCAATTATCTCTTTCAATTCATCAATAAAGTTAATCATAAAAGTTATATAACTTACCTCATCAGTAAACTTCTTCAAAAGCATAATAATACAGCAACAAAAGTTGACAAGCATGAAAGGCCAAACAAAACCTCCAGCAATGTCATAATTAGATGGTAACAACACTACAGTTGGTCTTACGCCAATTCTGTACAATGCTTCTTCGACGGAACTTCTGAATCCATCGTAGAAGTCGCATAACATAGAACCTACGTTGGTGCATAATTCTCTGCTGTCCATTGACTCCATGGCTGCTTCATATGCTTCATAAAAAGCAATACCTTTCATTCTGAAATTTGATGTATAAAAGTTATGAACACTAGTGGTTTTGGTTTGAGTGGGGTTTACAGAAGGAATCATGTTCAACCACTCTTCTTTTGTGGGATATCTTGCCTTGAATTGACCCATTGGAGTGAATTCAGAACTCAGAAGAGGGTTTATTACTCTAATTTATATCTTGATCACAACAACTACCGTATTGTACATATAAGTAGAGTGAATTCAGAAGAGCATTTCCTTTTCTAGGATTAAAGATTTCGTTGGTTTTCAAAAGTGGTAGTATAGAAAATTGAAAATTGTATAACTTCATTTCCAAAGTTTATACAGTAAAAAAAATCAATGCAAAATGTAATTTCCAAAGTTTGCAGTTTTTTTTTGTCGATCATTCTTCCTATCAATTTATAGTGTTTGGTAAAATTAACGGTTGAATTATCTTATAAGTATGAAATAACATAAAAAAAAATATGTTTAATTAATATTTATTTTTTTTCAAGTAAGATGATAGGGGTAAAATTGGAAGAAAATATGCTAAAATATAAGTTATAAATTCATCAGCTACTTGAAATAGCGTTTGAAAAATAAGCTATAAGCTCGTTTTTAAAAACTATTACCAAACAGAGCTTTTAGATTATAAGCTAAATGCTATAAGTTATAAGCTAGTTTATTGGGCTTCCCAAACAGAGCCAAAATGTTTGGTAAAATTAGCTTTTAAAATGATTGATAAATATAAAAAGACATATAAGGATATGCATGTCAGTGGGTAGTTTTCTTCTTTAGTGGGTGCTTTTTTTATTTTATAAAAAATAATAAAATTAAATTAAAGGTTTGAAATGGAAAAAACTGTAAAAAGCTATAAAGCTATAAGCTCAAACGCTACTTGAAATAACAACTAAAAAAACTATACACTAATGAAAAAAGCTTTTTACCAAACACATTTATTTTTTTTTTCAAACAAGCTTATAAGCTAGTCCAATAAGCTATAAGCTAGCTTATTGGATTTACCAAACACACCCGAAATATCATCTCAAAAAAAGATATAAGCTAATTAGATAAACTTGTTACCAAACACGTGCAATAGTCCAAGAAGACCGGTTATGACTAATCAAATGGAATTTTATTATTTCTTTCAAATGTATATTTTCCAATGTTTTAAAAACCGGACCGGACCGACCGGTTCTCCCGGGAACCGGGCCTAGTACCGGTCCGGTCAACATCACAGAACCGCTAGTCCGTAAAACCGTTAAAAAACCGGTACGAACAGGTCTGAACCGGTGAAAACCGGAAGAATCGGTCTCGGTTTTACAAAACCGGCCGGTCCAGATTTTTTATTAAAAAAACTGATTTTTTTTTTCTTTTCAGTATTTAAAACGTACCTTTTTTTACTTTCCGTTTTTTTTGACATATTTACAATTATGCAGCAATTATTTCAAATGGTTGTGTTGTTGATTTTTAGTTGGAAGTATCCATATCAATTACAATTGCAATAGTTGTGATTTTGATTTGAAAAAACACAGATCTTTTACTTCTTTTCTTTTTTCTCAGTTAAATACAAGTTTATTTTTATTCTCTATTTTTGCAAAACTTGCAATTGTAACAATATCTAAATCCTCTTTCCCTTAATACACTATTATCAACTTAAGAACAACAACAGATCTGTGTATTTGAAAAAGTAGAAAAAGAGGTTGGTATTTAAGAAGAAAGAAGGAGAGGTAGAGATGAGTTTGAGAAGAATGAAAATAGATCTGTGCATTTGAAAAGGAACCTTGGTTTGCTTAATTTAGAGAAATTGAAGTTAAAGAAGGTAAAGAATGAAAATAATAATATTGTGTGGCTGCTGCTTTTCTGATGTGAGATTAGAGAGATTAAGAATTAGGGTTACTCAACTTATGAGTGATATATATATACTAGTCCCACACCCGTGTGATGCACAGGTGTTATGTGGTATTTTATATTATAATGTTGAAAAATTATTCGTATAAATTGTAACAATAAGTATTATAAAATGAAAATAATAATAATAATAATGATAATAATAATAATAATAATAATAATAATAATAATAATAATAATAATAATAATAATAATATAAAAGTGATGTACTTATCACTTCCTCCAACCAATATATATACCTATATGTATAGAGAATGAGTACGGACCATCAAAATTGAATGAATTTTTTTTTTTTGTGGGGTGCGCCAGCCAATGCAATAGTGCAACGCATAGGCGACACACTAAAATTGAATGAAATATGATAATGATAATGATTATTATATATTTCAATCCCATAACCTAACTTTTTGCATAACCTTCACTCTTCTCTAAAATTATAATGTAATTAAGTCAATAATGTATACACTCTTCGTATTTTTTTGTGTGACTAAATTATAAACTCTTTGTTGTTTCTATGAAAACGGTTGACATTTAAATGGGATAAATGTTGAAAGAGAATCCAACTATGTTCATCTTCATTGTCACTAAGAAATGTTATAATAATGTAGAAAAGTGTAACATCTTGTGACATCAATTTTTGGATAATTGGAGAGGTATAATTCAATAATAATGTAGAAAATTGTAACATCTTGTGACATCAATTTTTGGATAATTGGAGAAACATAATTCTTTATTATTTATTATGAGATTGATATAATATAAAAAAAAAAATAGAGATGAGAATGATATAATATAAGGAAGTGATGTGGAAACAAAAAAAAAAATAGAGATGAAAATGATATAATATAAGGAAGTGATGTGGCATTATTGTGTGATTTAATTGGATGTAAGTGGGTGATGTGGATTAGGGTTAAGATGGATAGTAGGAGAACTATCTAGGAATTATATATATAGATATATATATATATATATATATATATATATGGGGTTTTCTAACATAGACCCTAGTTAGGTCTAAGTTAGCAAAGTGCACCTTTTCAATTGGACCAAAATACCCATTCTTTTAATTTTTGAAAGAATAGAGCAACAGGGGCATTTCTGTAATTTTACACCAACGGTACACGCGCCCCACCTTCTGAAACCATTAATAGACGCGGATCCAGTGTCGCGCGCGTACCGAAGGACCATGGTTACAGACCGTTGATTTCCATCAGACAGCCAAGATCTGATCTCATCAAGACTGTCTGATCAATCAGACAGCCCAGATCATCCTGATCCATCAAATTCCAGCGCCTGCGCCACACTGGATTACAACCTGGAGAGAGAAAAATTTGCTTTTTAAAAGTAGGACACGTGTCACACAATGGTTGGCTGGGCGTGATTTTTGTTCATTTAATACTTTGAACTCAATTATTTCGTTGTAAATTAATTTTTTATTTTTTTATTTTTATACCAAAATTCATAATTTTTTTTTGTCTACAAATAGAGACTTGGTTCGTTTGATTTGGACACCGAAAAAAAAAACGCAATTTTTCACTACCTTAATCTCATTTTTTGTCTACTAAATACGTTACTTGTGTGTTGTAATTTAACACGCACCACTCAACCAACTCACTGAAACCATTATACAGGAAAATAGTAGATAATATTCTGGAACTTTTGGAATATTTTATGAAATTTTTGGAGACCTGAAACTATTTTTAGTTAATTAAATGAGATAAAACGGTAATTAAAAACTAATGTTTGCTTCTGAAACCATTTTACTGGTAGAATGGTTGCACATAGTTGTATTCTGAAACCATTTTACTGGTAGAATGGTTTCAATGAGTAATTTATTAATTGTGTTTGCTTCTGAAACCATTTATTCGGTACAATGGTTTCAGAGAGTTGTAATCTGAAACCATTTTGCTGGTAGAATGGTTTCAGTAAGTTGATTATTAGTTATTTGCTTCTGAAACCATTTAGCTTGTAGAATGGTTTCACATAGTTGTATTCTGAAACCATTTTACTGGTAGAATGGTTTCAGTGAGTAATTTATTAATTGTGTTTGCTTCTGAAACCATTTATCTGGTACAATGGTTTCAGAGAGTTGTAATCTGAAACCATTTTGCTGGTAGAATGATTTCAGTAAGTTGATTATTAGTTATTTGCTTCTGAAACCATTTAGCTTGTAGAATGGTTTCAGAGATTTGTACTCTGAAACCATTTTTCTGGTAGAATGGTTTCAGTGAGTTGATGTAAGGTAGTGAAAAATGAGATTAAGGTAGTGAAAAATTGGGTTTTTTTTTCTGTGTCCAAATCAAACGAACCAAGTCTCTATTTGTAGAGAAAAAAAAATTATGAATTTTGGTATAAAAAATAAAAAATAAAAAATTAATTTACGACGAAATAATCGAGTTTAAAGTATTAAATGGAAAAAAATTAACGCAGCCAATCATATGCTGACACGTGGCCTGCCTTTTCAAAAGGGTTTCTCTCTCCGCGTTTGGCCTTCACCCACGCGCGCCTGTCGGCGCGTGTGATGCACGCGCGTGATTTTTGTCCAATAATAGCGTGACACGTGTCCTGGGGGGTGGGAAAAGAAGGTGGGGGCGCGTGTACTGTTGGGTAAATTACAGAAATGCCCCTGTTGCTCTATTCTTTCAAAAATTAAAAACATGAGTATTTTTGTCCAACTGAAAAGGTGCACCTTGCTAACTTAGACCCAACTGGGTCTAAGTTAGCAGCCCCCTATATATATATATATATATATATATATATATATATATATATATATATATATATATATATATATATATATATTAAGCATATTGGGCTAGAGTATTGGGCTTCTAAAATTTTGCTAAAAAATAAGTATTAGGCCTTTAAAAATAATATATTGAGATGTAATGTAATTTTTTTTACTCATATATATTCTTAATAAGTATATATTTATTTTTAGTCAAAAAAAAAGTATATATTTATTTATTTATTTATTATACGGTTCAACCGATTTAATAACAGTTCAACCGATTGAACCGATTGAACCGATTGAACCATGAACCGGTGATCTCAACGGTTCGATCTCCGGTCCGGTTTTTAAAACATTGATATTTTCTTTCAAATGCAATTTTTTTTAATTTGTTTTATGTTATAATATTCATCGTTGAATGGAATGAATTGCAATGTCTCTCAAATGTTATAATATTCATGAGTTGTAATGTAAAATGGATCGGTGAATACGCAAGGATCTGCAGAGAAACGAGCAAGAACTTGTGAGAAGGATCACGAGGTTGAAGATGAAGACGGTTACGGATTGTAACAAAAACACAAAAACAAATCAAACTATGACCAACGGTTCACGAATTGTACTACAAAACTGGTGCGATTCAGAACCACAAAACTGGTGCACCGAACCTTTATACCAGATCAATCTGGGACGAACAGTTAATGGTTCAGTTCAGTTTTATTGAATGTTGTAATGTTTAAGTTTCGTTTCTAAGGGAACCGCAAATGTTAAGAAGTCCCACATCGGTTGAGAGATGGTCTGACTAAGTGTTTATAAACTAGAGGCAATCCTCACCTTACAAGCCGGTTTTGTAGGGTTGAGTTAGGCCCAATACCCAATTCTAAGATGGTATCAGAGCCTATCCGTTGGGCCACCCGATATCGGGTCACCTACCATTTATATCCGCGTACCAAGCCCAATAGCGCTGGACGCGAGGGGGTGTGTTAAGAAGTCCCACATCGGTTGAGAGATGGCCTGACTAAGTGTTTATAGACTAGAGGCAATCCTCACCTTACAAGCCGGTTTTGTAAGGATGAGTTAGGCCCAATACTCATTTCTAAGAGCAAACAATCCTACTTTCCTGAGTCCACTTTGTGGAAGCCTCGTGCATTAGGCCGCATATTTTTATGATTATTTGCTAGTTACTTATGCCAAATAACTCCATTATCAATGTACTAATGATGATGATGATGATATCCTGATTGTGTATTACAGATTGAGAATGTTTTTTCACTCATCGGTAGAACAACACCACCAAATTTCTTGGCAAAGTTAACTTACCTTTATGGAAGTTGATATTGTTTTGCCAGAAGACATGGTTCTCAACCAAGGACACAACATTGGTGAAACTAACACTTCAAGAGAAGCTTGAACAACTTCCAGAAGTTGAAAGAGCTTTTGTGCACATTGATTTTGAGTTCACTCATAGACCCGAGCACAAGACGTCGGTATGATGCTGGAATAGAAGAGTTTCTTCTTACCTGATTTTCTTGATTACTTATTATTTGAGACAAGTAGTTTTTGGTTTATGGATATGTACATCAGTGTATAAAGTTATTGAATATTTATTTAGAATTGAACCCTCAAAATAATAAGATGTGAATTACTCCTACTCTTTTTTTGATTACCATGTTATATGTTATCGCAAGAGATAACATGGACACGAATTCGAAACACTTTGAGCATGAGAGAAAATTGTTAACCTCATTATTCAATAGTAGAAGATGACTCAATTCCATGAACGATAACTACATAACAAGAAATTAAAAACACTACCAAACTTGTTACATCAGCAAAATTAGTTGGAAGTCTCAAACTTTCTACCTTGAGCTAGAAGATCAAAAACTAAACAAAAAAAGCCTAAAATACTATGAGAAAGAGTGAGAAAAAACAGCTTCAAAAGTATAAGCAAAATTCCTCAACTCTGTCTCTACTAAAACACGAGTGCAATAGATAGAGAACGGCGGCAATGAGCATCTCAGAGTAAGGGAATTAAATTATCACACAAATAGTTACACACGTTACGAGTGTGGGAATCGGGATGATTGGAGTTGTTCATGAGAAATTTCAATACAGTTACACGAAGATCACGAGAACCAAGCATAGTGCTAACTGCTTTTGACTTTGTAGCATCAAATGGTATATAAAATATGCTGCTTGGATCCGACCTAACTTTAGCTTTCAGTTCACGAATGTGGTGGGATATAGAATTGTTGTAAGAATTAACTTCGTCGTTCTGAAAACTAAGCTTGAAAAGAAGAAGAATACAATAACCAAATATCACAAGGATGGAAGGCCAGCCCACTTGAAGAACATCAGAAATTGCGATGCTGGATTCAGGGACTTCGGATGGTAAACTAACGAAACAAGGTTTGACGCATATTTCTTTTAGTGCCGCCTCTACGGAGTTTCTGAATCCAGGAACAACTGAGCATAGCATAGATCCCACATAAGTGCAAAACTCCTTGTTATTGTTAGAATGATAGTTTGCAGCACAATAAGCCACACAGAAAGCCGTACCAGCGGTGTCAGTATCACCTTTTACATCTGGGATATAGAAATCTACATCCATCATGTTTCCTATCAGATTGATTTCAAGCTGCAACTTTGGATGGTTAAGAATTGAAGGGACGATGGTGAGATTTTGAATCAATGCATTTGTTTCATCTTCCTTGGCGGAATTCTTCATTTTGGAATTGGATACAAAATAGTACTAGTGGAAAATGAAAGTGTTTTGATTTTGGTTTTAAGATGAACAATAAATTAGAGAACGTACTATATATAAAGTGTAGTGTAGTCTATGTTAGTATTGGGAACATCTTGAAACAAGTATTAAATTGAATTAGCCGTTTGCATTGTAAACAGATATTTCAAGTACATAGATCAAATATTGCCATTGGGAAGGAAAAATAAGAATAATACACTCTCTCTGTCCCAATATAAGTGACTCAATTTGACCAAATGGACTATTTATATTGTTTGTTTTAACCATATTTTTCTACTATGGTAACCAAGGTTTTAAATTGCGGTCCGTATCCGCACACTACTAGAAAACTGGCGATTTCAGACGGAATTTTGGACGGATCTAAGACGCAGTTCACATGGTTTTGGGACGGAATATCACGTTGACACGGATTTCAGACGGAATGGCTCCTGTCCGAAAAAGCCTCGTGGCTAATTAACATATTCCGTTGGAAATTCCGTCCCAAATTATTTCAGACGTATTTCGCACGCAATTTCGACAAAAAATCATAAACCATATTTGTTTTGTATTGAACTTATTTCAGACGAATTTGAGACAGATTTTAAATATGTTTCACACAGATTTCACACGGAACAAAAATTATTTTCAAACGCATTTCAGACGGAATACTTATTTGTTTCGTACAAAATTCGGACGGACTATGTGTATTTTTATATTATTATTAATCAACTTTTCACACAAATTTGTGACAGAATATTAAAACTTTTTTAGTCAAAAAATAGACATAATTAAACCATCATATGCAAATTAAGTGTCTATTAGGACTAAAAGGAAATAAAAAACAACCTGCATAAAACAGGAATTGGCTATACTTCAGCCAAGAAGGCTAACAATATGCCTTAACGAAAACACCAAGCCTGCAAAGCACTACAAATCCATCTACAGACTTGGGAAAAGAACAAAATCACAGACAGCAGAGTATCAAAACAAAATCCACATACAAAGTAACACAAAGTAGATTATAATAACATTAAATTAGAAGCAAATGGATTCATACATAAAGTTCAAAGAGTCATGGTACTCATCAATCTATACCCAAAAAAAAAAAAACTAGAGTCACTTAATCATGTAGATCATATAGTCAATTTACATTTTCAATCTTCATCAAAATACTCACATCTCATCAAACATAAACCTGTCTAAAGTCATAAAGGTACTCATCATTGTATCAAAACAAAATAACTTATATAGTTACTTAATCATGTAGATCATATATAGTCATCCAAATCAACATCAAAATCATCACCGTTGTTGCTATTAGAAGGATCACCAATCTCATTTGATCCATCTTGCACAGGACTTGCAGAGGCAAAGTTTGGAGGTAGCGGCATGTTTAGTTTTCCAAATAAGGCAGCTAGCATGCTTTCATTTGATTCAATTCTTTTCTGTTGGTTCTGCAACTGAAGTTTTTGTTCTTCATTTACAGCTTGTTGCTCCTTTACCTTTTTTTGACACTCAATCAATTCTTGTTCTAGATGTGTTTCCTTAGATGCAAGTGAGCATGAACTAAGAAGAGTATACCCTGATGAAATTTTTGATCCTATAGAACCAAAACCATATAATGTCCCTTTTTTACCTTTGGGAACAACTTCCTTCCAAATAGTCAAGTCATCTGGAATAGGTTGGGTTTCACATGGCAATCCATCAATATTCTCATTTTGGAACAAGGATAGTTCAGTAAGCTCAATTTTTCTTCTTTTAAATCCTTCCTACAAAATATTGAATTATGTGTCATTAATCATTTTACTAAACAAACAATTTTAAACTAAGCATGTTAATTACAAAATTTGTGAAAAACCACAAATAGTTAATATCACATACAATTGCTTTCTCAGCTTTTTTATCAACCCAAGACTTGTCTTCTTTTAAATGACACTTAGTAAACACCTCCTCCATGGTAGGCTTGACCCCTGTAGCTGCTTCCTACAAAGTTTCATATCAATGAGAAAATCCTAATAAATTGTTCATAAATTCAAATGTTTAAGCAATTTCAAGTTTATCTTACCATCCTACGTTCATGTTCACCTATAGATATAGACCCGCCAGTATGCACAGAGCTACCTTCATTTGAAGCACGGTTTATAGTGTTTGCCACTGACCAATTCTTAAATTTCTTATCTGATGCCCAATGATGTATCAATTCCTTCCATATTGGTTCAGGAATGTATTTTGGCTTGTAAACAGAGCTTTTTGCATACTTAGCTCTAGCTTGATACATCATGCCCCGATATCGAACATCCCCCTTAATGTCAAAAATTCGGCGAATACGTGCTTCATATTTGGGCTGCCATTTGCAATATTTCTACAAAAGCAAAGAAAATTACCTTATATGAAATCAGAAAATGTATTAAGATTATTTAGGAATATAAAAAACACAATTATAATCTAATATCATACTTACCTTAAATTCATTAAACCAAAAATCTCTCATAGACTTAGTTGCATCTCCCCATGTGGGACAAAACCAATCATACTTGCTCTTAATGGCAGCAGTTAAACAACGGACAGCAGATGATGGATTAAATCTATCAATACAAAAAACAATTATAAATATGTACAATGATCATATTTCACAAAAATAAAAGTGGCTAACTAATGTAAAATAACATGACAGTACTTACTCATTTCCATAAGGCTCTATTTCCTGAAGTAACTCTTGATCAATAATATCATTTTCTTGAGATTCAGGACTTAATGATTGACATTGTGGTGTTGGTGTAGGTGAAGGTGTTGGGGTTGGATATGTTGTAGGTGTAGATGTTGGGGCCGTAGAAGGTGTTGGAGTTGGATTTGTTGTAGGAGTAGGTGTAGATGTTGGGGCTGGAGAAGGTGTTGGGGTTAGAGTTGTTGTAAGGATAGGTACTGTAGATGATGGGTTTGGAGTTGGTGTTGGGATTGGAGTTGTTGTAGGAATAGGTGGTGTAGGTGTTGGGGAATCTTGTAAAATAAGTCTTCCTCTACTAGCTACACGTCGGCCTCGAGAGGTTGTTGTTCTCCCACCTCTATTTGTACCCCTACCTGTCATCTAAAAGAAAAGAAATGTATTGTACATCTAATATAATAACATCAAAATAATCATTAAAATGCAACGCTAAACAAATATCAAGCATTAAATCAACAAAACATACTATCATCAAGTACATCATCAATCTCTAAACTCTTCATCTCCATCTTCATCAAGCACATCATCAATCTCCTCACCCTCCTCCTCATCACTGTCTATCTCACCATCTTCATTAATTAATTCACAATCACCATCTTCATTAATTAATTCACAATCAGCATCGTCTAATACATCAACTTCTTCAAATGTTTCATCAATATCTTGTAAAATAATAGTTGAATCAAGTTCAGCTGAGATGAGATCGCAATTTTGATCAATGAAATCCTCTTGATATGCAGAATTGCTATCCTCAATCACTCCCCTAGCTTTGGTTTTGATGACAAACCACCAGTCTGCATTACTCCTAGTCCTTATTGGATGTGGAGCAAAATACACTTGAATTGCTTTTTGGGCAATAATAAATGGGTCATACTTTCCATAGTGTCTATTGTGTCGAATTTGAATGATACCATGTGTTTCATCCACCTTTTTTCCTCTACCAATTGTTGGATCAAACCACTCACATTTGAACAACATGACCATTTTTAACGGTAATCCAGGATATTCAATTTGAATTATTTCTTCAAGTTGGCCATAGAAATCGTTCTCATATTCACCATAGCCTGTACCTTTGACACATACTCCACAATTCATAGTAGACTTTCCAATTGAATGTTCTTTTGTATGAAACTTGAATCCATTCACAAAATAAATAGGCCAAGTTTTGACAACCCTTAAAGGACCCCATGCCAATGCATGTATATTCTGATCTAGCACCTTATTTGAAGGATTGTCAACCTGTAGAAAGTTGTTCGACATTAACCTGTAGAAAGTCCTCATTACAAACAAAAAAGACACTTGAGATGTATTTGCAATTTAGATACATATAAGTACTATAATGACATCACTTCAAACTTTCAAGGATCAAAATGAGGACTACCCTTCTAAATGAATAAACAAATACTCTCAGAGGATGATAATTTTATATTGGCTAAATTAATAAAGTGCCCTCACATGTTAAAGACTAAACAAAAGGGTTAATCCTTTTTGTCTCCATCGTGTAGCAATGAAGGATTGTGCCTAAATAATATAATATATTAATCTTCATTTGAAAATCCAAACAAAGAAATTGTCAATACAATATGCTAGAAGCTGCGACAATAGCGTACAAGTCAAAAGCTAAACCAAATAATTAGTAGTTAGAAGACAAAATCTATAAAATGATAATAAAATAACAAATCTATAACTATGTTCCAAGGTTCTTTTTCCTGCCCTCAAACCACAATAGATTCACAAATTTCTAGATTCATATACCCATTTCTAAGATAGTGATGAAAAAAAAAGACAAGACTATCCTTTGTCTTCCCAAACCAGATCTGAAGATAGTGATAGAGAAACATATCTTAGAAACCCTATTTGAACTAAAAATAAACATATAAAGATGTAATGGAACCAAGAAGAAAGGTTAAAGCTTCTTACCAACTTTCCAGAGAGAGACAAAACTGTTTCAAATAGAAACCTTAGTTTAGTTGTTTTCTTGTGAATAGCTATGTCTAACTGATTTGAGGTTAAAATTTCCCCCTCTTGTTTTCACGAAAAAATCATTTCCCTCTCAATCTTTTTTTTTTTGTCAAAAATTTCCCTCTCAATCTTTTAGTACGGTTTTTTGTTTGATGAAATCTTTTAGTACAGTTTTAATTTAAGAAAATAAAAATAATAATAAATTCCGTCTGAAAAGCGTCTATAATTTTCGGACGGATTTGAGACGGAACTGACATTAGAATAAGCCATGAACAAAATAACATATTCTGTCCAAATTCTGTCCCAATTTTTCGGACAGATTTCCAACGAAGACTAGGAATATATTATTAAGAAAATTATTTAATAAACTTCCGTCTGAAATCTGTGTGAACTTGTTTTATGTGTTTTTTATTCATATTGGCGCCAAACGTTTTGTACTAATTAGGGACGGAATTGGGACAGAATGAACTCTATATAAATTTGGTCTCAAATCTGTCTCAAATTCGTCTGAAATTATAATCAATTTCAAACGAAAATCAATCCGTCTGAAAATTCCGTCCGAAATGACTAATTTTCTAGTAGTGGCAATTGCGGCCGCAGTATTGCTGATGCGGTAGCCTCCGCAACCGCATCGCACCGCAATTGTTATGTGATCTTAATTCACGTGTACGACCCCATCATAACCGCATCACAACTGCTGCAGAAGCCCTAGACATTTTTTGCGATGTTCGTTAAAACTTTCTTAGCAAAAAATAAATTTTATGAACTTCAAATCCTAATTTGTGTCAAATCTAATGAAAAATCTTATTTTTAATGATCACTCAACTGTGTATTTTTAGAACATTCAAATTAGTGTTTATGGAATAAACTAAGACTATGCAATGATGGATAAATAGTGTAGTTACATAATAGTTTCATTATATATAGCTTGTGAAATTTCAAAGTGATTTCACGCCACAACAGCCGCATTGGGCGTTGCGGCATCCGCAATGAACGCATTCGCAACAACCGCAACCGTTACTGCATCCGCGACCGCAACCACAATTTAAAACCTTGACGATAACTAATAACTAATAAAACAAGGAAAATGCTAAACCGTGCCCTCGAAAGCACGAGTATTTTCGTCACTTTGACTTTGTCACATTTTTAAGAGTTTTGTGCCATTTTATACAATTAACTTAAATGTTGTGTGTTTGCTTGCACATTTATCATTTTGTTTTTAGTGATGGTGAATTATGTAGACCGTAGAGCATCAATTTGAACGAATAAATCTAGAACTTCCTCCATCCCAAAATATAAAAAAAAAAAAAAAACCTGGTTCCGAATTTTTACTAAATAAATCAATTTTGTTTGACCATTTTTTCTTTTATTTTCAGACTACTAAGAAAATGTCCATAACGCCCTCGTGAATTTAGTTTAGTTGGTAGAGACATCAACTTAAAAGTCGGGGCTCCAACCCCGGACACTCTACCTTTAAAGTGGAATTTCTAGCTACAAGGCTAGTTGACAAAAAAAATAATGTCCATAACAAATTAAATTTAAATAAATATAAAGGTCTTTGGTGAATGAAGAGACATAATGAAAATTGAATGAATGAGTTGCATGAAGACCTTTGTTAGACCTTAGTGCAATTGTTTACGGTTTACCAAGAAGACCTTTGTTATTCCTCCTCAAATCCCCAATAGTATTTGATTTAATGGACTCATCTACCTAATAAAGAGTATATAACCTTTCTCATTGAACAATAAGAACAATAAACCAAATCATTAAAAACATATACCTAAAATCATAAATAACACAAAATTGTTAACACAGTTCAGCATAACAACCTACTCTGGGGGCATACCAAGCCAGAGATAAATCCACTAAATAGTATCAATTCGAAGACCGCACAACAAATTCCTCATTTACGATCTTCTCACTTAATCACTATCCATGCTATACTTTCTACCTAAGACTCACCTAGGTATGATGCCCTCTTCAACTCCCTCTTCAATCATAGACAGCGATTGGATCAACAGAACAATTTTGAACAAACAGTATGGTGGAGACCCACTCCTATAAAACGAACCTATTTTGAATTTTCTATACTCTTTCGCATTAACCTATTTTCTTCCAATTGAAGCAAAATCAGAAACTACATCATGAGAGAATTGCAAAATTGATCTTGGATCATAGATTTTGACTTCGCTTCACTAGGCCTATTAGGACAACTGTAAAACAGTGAAATCACATTGTTTGATCAAATCATAACACAAAAAAACTTATTGCTTTAATCCTTACACTTGAGTGAATTACTCTAATAATAAAACACAGCCAGAATCAAAAGTAAAACAAAACTACTAAGGAATTAAAAAGATAAATCAAGCCAAGCACAGTCTTATAGTTCTAAACCAATTCATATGCCGCGAATGGAAAACCTACGCTTATACCTCTGAAGCGAGTTATATGTTCCTTCCATCGCTTTCCAGTGAAGTTTTACTAAATCATTTACTTTTTTTCGGTTTGTCCCTATGAACGCCGCAGAGTCGCCAACATTATATAAGCTTGATCCATCTCGTCCCTTCTGCAACTCTAGTGCTACAGCAAATAGAGTAGGAAATCTCGAACGATCAAAATGGTGAAGATCAGAAACAGAACAAACATGATTGAAAATCTGAGGAAAATGAGATGAAGAAATAGATACAAGCCTCCTCAAATTTGTCCACCTCAGCCAAAACCCGAAAGTCAGAGAGAACTGGGGATCTAGTCCTTTCCAGCATATCCTTCAAGAGAGTGATGACACACATGTCTCCAGACCAAGATAAAATATTGACGCTTATATAACGATGCAGATCAGTCATTTTTGAATCCAAATCCCAACTATCAAATTTTTCCATGAGGAAAATTGCAGTTTGGCGAAGACTTTGTGAACCGAGCATAGTCCTAATGATTTTTTCTTTGGAGGAACAAAATGGTATATCCAGTCTGTTGCTTGGAGCAACTCCAACTTTCTCGCGTAGTTCGGAAATCCATTTCTTCATTTTGTTTATAAAATCATATTCATTTTCGTTAAACTTGATAAGCTTAAAAAGAATAATGAAACAATACCCAAAGATAACAAGAATTGAAGGCCAGTCCAATGGAGGAAGCTTAGATTCGACGATATTGTAGGCATCAGCCTGTGATGGTAAACTCACGAAACGTGGCCTTATGCCTATTCCAACCAGTGCATCCTCGACAGATTTTCTGAGTCCAGGAGCTACAGAGCATAACATTGATCCTACAAAAGCACATAACTTCTTCTCGTAATTAAAATAACATGCCGTGGCAGCTTCATATGCGACACGAAAAGCCAGAGCAGTGTTGTCTCCTGATTTATCCGGGATATAGAAATCGCAGTCTGTCATGTTTCCCATCACATTGACTTCAAATTCCATAGTTGGCTGATTAGTTGCAACCGTGTTACTCTTAATTGTTAACGGGACGATGCTGAGATTTGGAATCAATGGGACCAATTGGTTACTCATATTTAATATATCAAGAACTACGTACACCAGACTATATTAGTTGAAGAAGAAGAAAGATTTTTGGAGTAGTGTATATTAAACTAAGAGAATGCACTGTATATATTGCCATATTGGAGTCCATGAAATGAGTATTGGGAAAGAAAAAATAGGGAATAGTAAAAAGCATATTCATTCAATGCTCATTATTTGAACCTTACTACATCAATTGAAAAAATAGGGAAAAGTAAAAAGCATATCGGAGTCCAGTGTTAGTTTTGTAATAAAATATAAATTTTAAAATCATTAATGAAAAAATTTATTAGATCTGGTGTGATTTTTTTCAAAATGTTCTTTATAAAAATGATCCGAGAAACAATTTTTTTTTATTAAATTAAATATGCATATTCATAAACCAAATTAAGATGAGTGTAAGATGAGCCTGCAGGTAGAGTTAATTTTATATTTACTGCATTTTCTTTTTACTTTCCCAATATTTGATTTTTCCTTCCCAATATTTGATCGATGGACTTCAAATATCTCATTTGAGTCATTTCCAATGAAAACGGCTAAGTATCTGTCTCTGGTTATTCCCAATACTCTCCATAATTAAAGAAGCACAAATATTGCACTTATATATGTAAACATCTTCCACTACTATTTTGGCAGAGAATGAGGGTAAAACCAAAAAAGAAATTGAAAATGAAAAACACCACTAATCAAAGTAAGGCTACGGTCGCAGATGAAACAAATGCATGGATTCAAAATCTCAGCATCGGACCTTCAACTCTTAAGCAGCCAAAGTTGCAGTTTGATGAGATCAATGTGATGGGATAGATGACTGATATTGATTTCTATGTCCCAGATGTGAATGGTGGCGACAACACTGGTATGGCTTTCTGTATGGCTTATTATGCTGCCAAGTATTATTGCAAGCATAACAAGGAATTATGCGTTTATGTGGGATCTATGTTGTGCTCAGTGGTTCCTGGATTTAGAAACTCTGGAGAAATCACTGAATGAAATATGCGTAAAACCTCGTTTCGTTAGTTTACCATCCCGAGCTAATGAAACTAACATTAATGTTCCTCAATTGGGCTGGCCTTCCATCCTTGTCGTCTTCGGCTACTGTATCATTCTTCTTTTCAAGCCTGATGGTGGATATAGCACTTATGACAGTTATATATCTTACTGTATTGATGGTCTTCAAGCTGAAGTTAAGTGGGATCCAAGCAACAAACTTGTTATACCATTTGATGCTACACAAGCAAAATCAGTTACCACTTTGCTTGGCTCACATGATCTTCGTCATACTGTAATGACATTTCTCATTAACAACTCCAGTCATCCTGATTCACAAATTCGTAACGTGTGTACACATTTGTTGAAAAGGTTATCTTAATCTGAAATGCTGGTTAATTCTATATTCTATGTTTAGTAAAGTTGGGGGATTAATGCATCTACAGCATTTTTGTCTCACTTTTTTCCAGATGTAGTATTTTAGTCATTTATGTTTGGTTTGTGAACTTCTCATGGTTGAAAGTTTGAACTTTCAACTCTTTTCTGATGTACTAAGTTGGATGGTGTTTGTACTTTATTGTTATGTACTTCTCTTTTTTGAATGCATCCTCTATTCTACTCAACTTAATTAATATGATTTTCTTTTAATTCTGTTTGTGCTAAGATTTGTTACTACTCCCTTTGGTCTAATATATTTAAAATACTATTTAGTTATGTCTTAAGCTTTAGCCCGTTTAGGTAATTTTTGGTTTTTGCCAAAACTCTGTTCTGAATAAAAACTTATGATGAGATATTTTAGGGAATTTAATTATGATATATTTGAGAAATATATTTATTTAATTTTTGGGAAACAAATCCGTTAAGAATCCTACTTGTTCCAAGGAAAAGGAAAACATAACCTCCTCTAGAAATAGATCAAAACAACTCAAAATTAGGATTACCACAATTTACACACAAAAATTTGTGTACCCTTTATTTATAACAATATATAAAGTAGATATGGGAGTTTGTGCTGACTTTTTGTTTGGTTCATTTTACCCTTCACTATTATTTGAAATAACACTTAACAATAATACTAATAATGCCCTTGATTTTTTTAGTAGCAATAAAAATCTTTTATTAACAAACTCACAATAGCATAAGACATATGTTTTTTTTTTCCGACATAAGGTAGACACAGGCAGGCGCAGAACGCGCTTGCCTGACCTGCCGCTATGATCAAATAGTGAGATTTGAGAACAACACTAAAATACTCATACTTAATTATGGGGTGAATTTATAAATATTGAAAGTTATATTAACATAATTGAAAATTACTTATATTTTAATGTGACATTTTTTATCAACCAATATATTTATGACATTTAGGATGGGCAAACCAGCCCAATTTTATGAAATGGGTAGCCAAGTATTCACCGAGAAAAAAAGGTTAAAGTCATAAAATGGACCCACACAGCAATGCAACTTGAGTTGGTTGCATAAGCTTCGACACTATTTCCATGTTGTCCAATTCTACATTGAATTGTAGTGATCGCCAACTCTTTATTTATCTTTGTCTTTTCAGGAAGTGGATTCAATTTAGGACTGAGCACGAACCCGCGTTCTTTCTCAAAATCGATATAATTGACAATACGTTGAAGCATTCGGTCGGGTGCGGATTGAGTTTCAGGTCAACAATTACAAAAATCGAACATAAACGATTGTATACAGATGAGTGCGAGTCTCTAAAATTCCATCTTTTGGTAATCGAAACCAACCGAACAATCAATAAGATGAAAATTAATTTTTTTTCTTCTCTCCTTATCTCTATTCTCAATCTCGTATACTTTTCGCTTTGTTATAGAGAGAAATGTTCTAGGAGAGAAATGTTATATTTTACAAGCTTATAAATATGTTGATGAAGTAGGTGTGAAATATATTCTACTCCCTCCGTCCCAATTTGATTGACACAGTTGACTGTTGTGCACTATTCACACATATTGTTTTGACCTTATTTTTCTACTAATAAACAAAATAAATATATTGGGTGCGTTTGATCTGCTAAAAAATAAGGGACTGGACAAGACAATTTCTGTTGTACTGTGTTTGATTTTAAAACTGTTCCTGGTACTGGACAAACTAGGGGCCAAGGGACAGGACAAAACTTGAAATTTTTGTCCCCCACAAAACCACGGGACAACTTTTTGTCCTCAGCACAAGTTGTCTAAAATACCAAAATAACATTTTATCCACCAAACATCGTATAACACAAAGTTTGTTCAATACCTTAAACGTTTGTCTTGTGTTGTTCTGTCTTGTACTGTTCTGTCTAGTATTTATATTTTGCAGATCAAACGGACCCATTGTTTGATTCGTCTCGATGAGTATTGTCAAAATATCAAATTTTTATCATTTTTACTATTATAAAATTAAAAATATTAATCATCAAAATTATGCATCGACATGCGTGAAACAGTCACACGAGTTAAGAATTCAAAAAGTTAAATTTTGTCCGGGTCATCGGTCCGCATTTTTCTTAAAATAATGTAGCCACCACACGACTTTTCCAGCCGCCACACATAACATTTAAAGCGGTTGTTCATGGATATGTCAATTCCTCGTCAACTAATTAACTAACTAACAACCTTTTAAACACGGTGGTGATGCTAAATCAACTAAAGTCAAAGTCAGATATATTACATACACGCTTTATGACATATCCACAAACCCCCACTAGTTCAAATTCTTATCCCTTTTACACTTTTCCAGCTACACCACTCTTTCTTCTACTATTACAAACTTTCATCATGGTAGTAGTAGTAGTAACAAAAACAAAACATTGGTTTTCATCATCCAATCTTATTGTTCTTGTTCTCTTCATTTTCATCTTCCTCATGTCAAAACCATGTTTCTGTGGTGGAATTCAATATATCAGCAAAATCCCACCTGGTACTCAATGTTCTCCATTGGATTGGATTGACTTAAATGGAAAATTCCTCCTCTCAGAAAACCTAAATTTTTCTTGCGGTTTTACCTCCACCGCCAACGACGTAACCAAGCAACTATTAGTAATCGTCCATGTATCAAGCTCCACTGTGGTTTGGACTGCTAATAGAGCAAAACCTGTTTCTGATAATTTTGTCTTTGATAAAAAGGGTAATGCTTTTTTACAAAAAGATGGAATTTTGATCTGGTCTACAAACACTATTAACAAAGGGGTTTCTTCAATGGTGTTGCAGAATACTGGAAATTTGGTTTTACTTGGGAGTGATAATAGTACGGTAATTTGGCAAAGTTTTGATTTTCCTACTGATACTTTGTTGTCTGAACAGGTTTTCAAAGAGGGAATGAAACTTACTAGTGAACCTAATTCAAATAATCTGACCTATGTTCTTGAGATTAAATCTGGTAATGTTGTTCTTTCAGCTGGTTTCAAAATTCCACAGGTTTATTGGACTATGCAGAATGATAACCGTAAAATCATTGACAAGTATGGTCATGTTGTGGTTTCGGCGAATCTCAGTGATAATTCTTGGAGATTTTATAATGAGAAAAAGTCTTTGTTGTGGCAATTCGTTTTCTCTGATAGTGTAGGTTTGAATGCTATTTGGATTGCTGTTTTGGGAAGAGATGGTGTTATTACTTTCTCCAGGTTTAAAAGTGATGGATCAATCGGTTATTCTACGATAAGGATACCGCAAGATCCTTGTGCTACACCGGAGGCTTGTGATCCTTACTATATGTGCACAGGCAACCGTATGTGTAGTTGTCCTTTTGTTCTTCCTAGTTGTAAACCTGGTTTTGTTTCTGCTTGTGATGAAAAATCAGAAAAGTCTATTGAATTTCTGAAAGGTGATGATGGGCTTGATTACTTTGCACTTGATTTTCTTCAGCCCTTTTCAAAAACAAATTTGGTAGGTTGTCAAACGTCTTGCCGTGGAAATTGCTCTTGCCTTGCAATGTTCTTTCATAAAAGTTCAGGAAACTGTTTCCTGTTGGAAAGTGTAGGAAGTTTTCAGAAATCTGATGACGGCGATTCTGGTTATGTTTCTTACATTAAGGTCTCAAGCGATGGAATCACAAAAGGAAGTGGAAGCAGCAATAAACACATCATAGTTGTTGTAACTGTCATATTAACTTTGTTTGTAATTTCTCTTCTGCTTGGGGTTAGATACTACAGGAAGAAAACAAGGTTACCAGATTTTCCTAGAGAATCAGAGGAGGACCATTTCTTGGAGAATTTAACCGGTATTCCGATCCGTTACCGATACAAAGATCTCGAAGTTGCAACTAAAAACTTCTCAGAGAAGCTTGGCTCAGGAGGTTTTGGTTCAGTGTACAAAGGAGCTCTACCTGATGGAACTCAATTAGCTGTGAAGCAGCTAGAAGGTATTGGTCAAGGGAAGAAAGAGTTCCGAGCTGAAGTTAGCATCATTGGAAGCATTCATCACCTTAATTTAGTAAGGCTCAAAGGTTTTTGTGCTGATGGAACACACAGGCTTCTAGTTTATGAGTTTATGGCTAATAACTCATTGGATAAATGGATATTCAAGAAGAAAAAAGGTGAATTTCTTTTGGATTGGGATACAAGGTTTAACATAGCAGTAGGAACAGCAAAAGGGCTAGCTTATTTACATGAAGAGTGTGACTCAAAGATTGTTCATTGTGACATCAAGCCTGAAAATGTACTCCTTGATGATCATTTCACAGCTAAAGTTTCAGATTTTGGTTTAGCCAAGCTCATGAATAGAGAACAAAGTCATGTTTTTACAACAATGAGAGGAACACGCGGCTACCTTGCACCTGAGTGGATAAAAAAATATGCAATATCAGAGAAAAGTGATGTATACAGCTATGGAATGGTGTTGCTGGAGATTATAGGAGGAAGGAATAATTATGATACTAATGAGAGTTCAGAGAAAAGATATTTTCCTAGTTATGCTTTTAAGATGATGGAAGAAGGGAAAATGAGAGATATACTTGATCCTGAGCTACAAATTGACGAGCATGATGATAGGGCTCAATGTGCTATAAGGGTTGCATTGTGGTGTATAAAAGAAGACATGTCTATGAGACCTTCAATGACTAAAGTTGTTCAAATGTTGGAAGGTCGTTGTGCTGTTCCTATACCTAGTGAAGGTGGTAACTCTTCTGGTCCATCAGATAGTAATAGTGAAGGTCTATCAGCAGTTCGTCTTTCTGGCCCAAGATAACAGCAACAACAACAACACTATGATTTTTCTTTTTTATTTTTGGATATTTTGATTTAGTATAATATTGTAATATTGAAGTGAGCGGGTCTCAGAGGCCACATCATCATACGTCGTTGATATTAAATGTAGATCAACACGCAGTATACATAGCTCACATTCATTAATTCATAAACATTTGGATTTCCAATGATATACGGAAATCCACATAATCTGTGGACGAATGCCCACAACATATAGTTCAACCGACTAATTTGTCTTAATATCATTGTCTAGCCATTGGAATCCCATGACCCGGGGTAACCTACATACATATCTAAGGTTCTCATGATCTTAATGCCAACTCATATTCAGCCGTTGACGATATCTGATAAAACACTGAATTAGTTAACCCTCTCACTAAGTTTTAAGGAGTCTTTGGTTATTTAGTTACTAGGGAGTATGAGTTAGTTAAAAGGATATTCCTGGATTTGTTGAATCAAATCTGTCAACTGATCAAAACTCGACATGGTTCCTCCACCATATAGGTGCAAAATTGCAGTTTGAAATTAAAAAGATTGGATTTGTTGTTGATTATGATTTCTATATACCAGACGAAGGAGATGACACTGGTATGGCTTTCCGTATAGCTTATTATAGAGCTAAAAGGTGTTATCCGAACAACGAGCTATGTGTTAATGTGGGATCTATGCTTTGCTTAGTGGTTCCTGAATTCAGAAGCTCTGTGGAGAAATAACTGAATGAAATCGGCATCAGGCCTAGTTTCAGGAGTTTGATGTTACAAAAGCTTATGCAATAAGTACCATGCTTGGTTCCGATGATCTTTGTGCAACTGTCAAGAAATTCCTGATTGATAACTCTGATCATCTGGATTCACAAGTTGGAATTGTGTGTAAATATTTGAGTGTCATTTTATCTTAGTCGGAGATTCTGGTTGTGAATTTTTCTGAAGCTTTTAAGCATTTGGATTTAGTATCAGAGGTAAATGTCTTCTATTATCTGCAAATATTGCCAACCTTCGCAATGTAAACATAATTTCATCTTGACACAAGATCGAAAAAATGGCAAAATATGATCCACCAAAATTAAAGTGAACACAATAACAATAGAAAAAGAGGATGTCCAACTAAACACAAAACATTTGAGTACAAAATATGAAATGAAATGTTAAAAAGGCCTAACAACTAAACCTGTGAAGATTCACCAAAGCTTTTATTGTTATAGGGTTTGCCCCTGCAGTTAAAATAACATCTCAGTTAGTTCCTCTTGAACTTCCACCATCAGTGTCTTCCTCTTCCTTCTTCACCTCCTGTGCAATGGCAATCAATGTAGGAAATCTCGAAGAATTAATGCACCATCATCATTTCAAAGTATGAAGCCACAAACATGTAAAACTGAGGACAAATGTGAGACACAACAGCTTCACACATCGTAACTCCAAATTCGACGAAATTGAAATGACAACAAGGGTAATTTCGTTAGCTTTCCAGACATGTAAATACTATTAAAAAATGAGTTACAGGGTGAGAGACATGACAAAAATACCGGTAGTAGTTCCATACAATAATTAATTTGGACAGACCTTCACTAAAACGATAATTAATCTCTCTATGTAACTCCAAATTTAATGGAATTTTATTATGTGGAAAATTAACTCGATTGCGGTCATTTCGGTACCAGTTTGTTGAATTATGGATCCAAATTGAATTATGTGCGAAACTTTGAAGTTGAGACTCGAAAGCAGATTTTGTGCAAAATTTTGGTGGGGGCAAAATCCAAAAAATTTTAAAACAGGGGGTAAAATTCCGATTTAATCAAAATAGGGGGGCAAAACTGCATTTAAGCCTAAATAATTTTTTAAGCCAAGACTTCTAATTGTATTACGAGCAACGTTGCCACGGCACCGAGTTTCTTGTAAAGCAACCATGTCAACTTTGTTTTTCCTGCAAAAATTATTAAGTGCTCTTCGGAATTTTTTACCTTGAGCACCTCTACAATTCCAATTAATCACAATCATTAAAAATAATAATAATAATAATAATAATAATAATATGAAAAAATACTGCATAAAAGGTTTCATTAATTTAAAGACATGTGGGTATCATGAACCGAGCCCGTTCTTGCTCTGCACGTGAACTCCCTCCATTTCTTGCATTCATAAAGGAAAGGATTGGAACTTGATTTGAAACACCCTCCCTTTGTTGTCCCAAGCCAATATGTTGGAGTTGACTTGTTGGTATGCCATCTATTTTATTGTTGCTGATTTTTGGGTCAGTCTTTAAGTTGTTACTATTTCTCACATGCACTTTTGTTGAAATGTTTTGAATTTTAACAGTGGTGTCTCCTTTGTACACGCCCACTGGAGATGAACTAGTGATGTTGTAGCTCTCATTGACTTTGTTGTTGCTAGCTCCACTATAATCATTCCATAACCGTTTTTTCTTTTCTCTATTAGTATTGCGCGCATTAGATATTGCAGTGTCATTTCCATCATCTTTTTGTATATGTCTCTACATATCCACCTTCCCTACCATATTTAGAATGTCTAGATGTGAATTCTGATTTTCTAGTCCTCTAGACATCCCACCAGATTCGCTCCCATTGTTTTTGTTGTTTTTTTTTTCCTACTCTCCACCTTGATCCAATCTCCATGCAATTTTTCTGGAACCTTTTCCACATTAATGTGATCCGCTAAATCCGCCTTTCCGATATGATTCTCGGAATTTAGTTCATCAGAATTGTGGAACGATTCTCCCCCTTTGTTTCGTTCACCGTCGTGAGTGTTGGCAGCGATATGGTTCACAACATTTTCCTCAGACTGTACAACTTTCTCGCTTTCCACCGTCGTTCAACTCTTTACTTTCAAGGCACAATCTTTAAGCACTTGTCCGTAGCAACCACACTGTGTACATATTATATGAAGGCCTTCGTATTGAACTTGATACCATTCTCCATTGATACCGACGCGCCCTACCACTGGAATAGTAAGATCCACTTCGACACATATCCTAGCAAATCGACCACGAGCCACACACAACGTATGCATATCAACTTTCACAGGATTACCTATCATTGTTGCTAATGCCCAAAGAACACTCTTATCGTAGTAGACAAGGTTCAAGCTTGGAATTCGTATCCAAACCATTGTTTTATTAATCGTTGTGGTTGCCACATTGAACGTTGGGGACCATTGGCTCACAGCGAGGTAGCGATCGTAAATCATCCACAGACCTCCATTTGATCATTGTATTCTTGTCTTTCTCACCATCAAACTTGACCATATAGTAACCGTGCCCAATGTTCATAAGTTCAAACCCACCAAAGAGTTTCCAAACATTCTCAAGCTTTGTTTTCATGGTGTTGTAGCCCAAATTTTTTCCTAGGATTTTGACAACCAATGCATCTTTCCATGGAACACTTAAATCATCGATGACTGAGTTCTCTAGGTGAAGCATTGGCATTAATCTGTTTCCCTGCACAAGTTCAACCTGTGCCATTTTTTTAGCAATAAGATCCACCTTTTCCCTTTCCATAGTAGCATGATTTCCCAATACTTTGTCTCTAAAAGACACTGTTGATTTCACGTGTTTGTCGTTCTCATGGATTCCGCCCTTTCCGCCACGATCCGGTGGATCAGGAGGAGTTTTCATATGACTATTTGGTGGCCTTTCAGCCGTGAACGTGAATGCCATAGAGTTGGAAGCGTTGTTGTTAACCAAAAAACCTAGCAGAGCAAGAGAGCGGCGCAGAGAAAGGGAGCGTTGCTGTTTAAAAGCGCTTATTTTAATTAGGAGTAATATCAAAAAGTTCCAGAAGTTGTACTGCTGATTTACATCTTGCTCTATTTCCTTCCTTCATTTTGGGCTTTACACAAACAAAACATTTATTACTTGTATTCAACAATGAAGAATACAAATGTCCCTCCCATTCACACTTCACCGGAAACTAACCTCAACCGTCTCAAAACCACTTTGAATAAACTCATGCCAAAATACCCCACCGTGTACTTTAAATACATTCAAATTATTGTTTATGGAATAAACTAAGACTATACAATGGTGGATAAATAGTGTAGTTACATTGTAGTTTCATTTTATATAGTTTGTGAAATTTCAAAATAATTTCACACCGCAACAACCGCATTGCGTGTTGCAGCAACTGCAATGGCCGCATTCCAACAACCACACCCACAATTTAAAACCTTGGTTATACCCAGTCACAACATCCACTCCAATAGGAAACTTGACTGATTATACATTTTATCTCTCAGAAGACAAAGTTCATTGTGGCATGGCCTTTTCTGTGGCCTACAACACTGCAAAGAACACTAAAAACAACAAAGAGTTATGTGTTAATGTTGGATCGATGCTATGTAACGTGTTTGTTACTCCAAATCCAACTATTTTCAAAACTTCAGTGGAAGTAGCACTGAGCAGAATTGGGGTAAGACTTAGTAAAGTTGTTTGTGTTGAATATTGCCTTGAAATAATGTAAAAATCAGAAAATCATGTTTTGGTAGTTTCTGTCTGCTCACGCCCAGGCGTGGGAGCTGGCGCCCAGGCGTGAAAAACTAGGCTGAACTCTGCCTGCTCACGCCCAGGCGTGGGAGGCTGCGCCCAGGCGTAGTGTCTGCAGGCCTATATATATGTTATGCGTTTTCTGACTTTTTTAAGGGGATTTTAGGGTTTCAAAGGCTAACAAAAAGGCTAGGGTTGAGAGATTTCATCTTGGGAAGACTCTAGGGTTAGGGAAACATTCTATCACCTTGGGAAACACTTTCATATTGAATTTCTTGGTCACGGGAAGAAATTCGGGCTTAGGGTAGATTTAGGAAAAACTCTAAATCTTGTAACTCTTGTGGTGAATTTCATTGTAATCAAGGAACAAGTTTGATAGTGGATCGGAGAGCTGCTCTCTCCCCCAGAGTAGGTCACATTGACTGAACTGGGTAAACAATTCTCTTGTGTTCCTTTTCTTTATCGCTTTATTTTTGTTTTTTGATTATTATTGCCGATCTCATTATTTGATTGCTTAATCGTTATTTGCTCCACACATCAATTATTTTATTGGTGTGATTCAATTCGAATTCACAACAGTTTGCTTGGCATATATGGCTAAGGAATGTAACATTGACAAGAACGAGATTCCTCAATTGGAATGGCCTTCAATACTTGTTTACTTTAGTTGTTGTATTCTTGTCCTTTTTAAGAAATTTACTGATGAAGAAAGTTATAGTGATTTTGTGAGAAGGTGTATTTGTGAATTAAGAGAGATAGTTGGATTTGATCCTGATGCTACACTTGATATTCCTTTTGCTACACTTGATATTCCTTTTGATATTCCTTTTCGACTCTTTGTCATGATGTGATTAAATTTATTTTGAGGAAAAGTAACTGGGGAGATGAACAAATTGGCGGTGTTTGTCAATATTTGTGTGCTGAGTTAGCATGGTCTGGTATGCAGCATTTCATTCTTATCAATGATGCGTTGGTTAAGCCCCAATCTCCTGTTCTGTTTGATGATCGGGTTTTGTCAGAGGTGGAAGATTTTACCGAGGCTAGTGAAGCTGTTGTGTCTCATATTTGTCCTCAGTTTTACATGTTTGTTGCTTCTTATTGTGAAATGTTGATGGTTCATTCATCGAGGTTTCCTACATTGATTTCGGTAGCCAACTCTTGCATGTTACCAAAGGAGGTGAAGAAGAGAGACACCAGTTGTTCAAGCTCAAGTGTTACCAACTATGAGGTTATTTTGACTGCAGGGGCAGACCCTATAACAGTTAAAGCTTTGGTGATAACTGTTAGGCCATTTTATCATTTCATTTCATATTTTGTACTCTAATGTGTCATGTGTTTATCTATTATTGTTTTTATGTTTGTGATCATTTTAATTCTGATAGATCATATTAAGCCATCTTTTGGTGTACCATGTCAAGACAATATGTTGGTTTGTAGTGTTGCTACATAGAAGTCATATACTACTAACTTTAAGCTTAGGAGACAACGTAGATCAAGAAATTCAAAATTTTATAACACATTTCACAGAATCTTTGCAAATGTCAAATATACTCTCTTCAAAGTTTATAGTGAGACCAAGCATATTCTTAATGACATTTGCTCTTCTAAAATTAACGGCAATTATATCCAACTAACTCTCAATTTACAAATACACTTACTCATAAAGTTGCTATTTCTTGCCTCATCAACTCTCAATCAAAATGAACTAGCTTCCCAGTGAAGTTCAAGTAATTTTTTTACTGCTTTATGGTTAACTTCTGAAACATCTGCAGAGCTGTAATCATTAGCATAAGAACTATCAAATGTTCTGTCCAGGTCGAGTGCAACAGCAAACAAAGTCCTAAATCTGGAAACATCAAGATGGAAAAGTTCAGAATCAGAACACAAATGACTGAAATAATGTGGATAAGTGTGAGCACCGATTGCCTTCATAGTCTCTTCCAAATTATCCACCTCCGCAGTAATTGCAGAGTGAGAGAGAACAGGGGACTTAGTCTTAATTAGCCTCTCATTGATAACAGCGAACACACGCATATCACCTGACCAGGATAGTGTATTGCTCAAATATTGACACAAACTACAAATCTGTGAGTCAGGATGATCAAATTTGTTCATGAGGAATGTTATAACAGTTTCACGAAGATGACGAGTGCCAAGCATGGTCCTAATGGCATATTCATCGTTCTCATTAAATGGTATATTCAAATATGAAGTGCATCCAAGTTTTTCCTTCAGTTTAGAAATCTTGACATGGCTGGGACGACTGAGGCACATATACTTAAAACAAAAAAAGTCCTCGTTGTCAACCTTGAAAAGAAGAAGGACACAGTAGCCAAAGATAACAAGAATGGAAGACCAATCCAATTGAGGAACTTCAGAAATCACAATGTTAATTTTACGAGCCTGGGATGGTAAACTCACAAATTCAGGTCTGATGCCGATTCCTTTCAGTGCTGTCTCCACAGAGTTTCTGAAACCAGGAATCACCGCACATAACATAGATCCCACATATGAGCATAACTGCTTCTTAGTCTTGTTACTATCATATGACTTGGCCTTATCATATGCAACACGGAAAGCCAAACCAGTGCAGTCTCCTGCTACATCAGGGACATAAAAAATACAATCAGTCATGTTCCCCATCATGTTGGTTTTTGGAACACTTCCTATTCTTGGAAGAGTTGAGCGGACAATGCTTCGATCCAATGCATTTTCTTCCTCTTCGTTGCTGTCTGGTGATTGAGTGGATCTTTTTCTCATTTTTTCTATAACAACTCCAAGAAAAGATAGACGTGGATGAGTGAAGATTTAGCTTTTGGTTAAACGAAAATAAGATAACGTGCTATATATAAATGTGGCCTAAGTGTGGGAATTGTGCTGTAACTTAATATATTATGGAGTCCATCAATTAGTTGTATAGGGAAGGAATACAAAAGATATATCTTAATAAGCGAGAGCATTAACGATTCAATTTTCTCATTATTACTATATTTATTATTTAGTGCTTTACTAACACCATTTCCTATGAATGCCATATCGATCTATTCCAATTCTAAATGAAGCATCATAATGCATCATCCACAACGGAGATATTCATTTTTTAGTACTTAATTGGACCTACACATCACTTATTTATTATTTTTTAATAACAGTACCTAATAAGTACTCAATCACTCCAACCCAAATCTCTTAAAAAGTTCTAAGACCATCCCCAATGGTGTAGTACCTATTAGGTACTCATGGTACTTATTAGGTACTACCATTGGAGCACAACACATTTTAGTACATAATAGGTACCACTTCTAATATAAGAACTCTCTCTCTCTTCTTTTTATGGGACCCACTTTATTTAATATATTCAAAAAAATTAATTTGGCAATATTATTTTAAATTAAATTTCAAATTTTAATGATGTGGAGTTCTTGATGGGACCCATTTTAGAACTTTTTAAGAAATGCTCCATTGGAGGGGTTGAGTACCTATTAGGTACTATTATTAAAAAAATAATAAATTGATGATGTGTTTATGTGGGACCATTTAAGTACTCAAAAATGGAGTGCTCCATTGTGGATGCTCTAAATAGGTCTTACCAATAACACATTCTACCAATAACTATGCATCATTATAAATGAGACTCACAAAAATAAAATATGTACCACTTCTTGTTGTAGAACCAATACCTATTAGGTACTCTTTGTGTTTTGCTCCAATGAGAATACCTATTAGGTACTAGTATTTAAAAAAAATAAGTATCCACTATTGGAGATGGTCTAATTCTGTTTCACTTCAATTCCTCCTGCTCAAGTGCTACCAATTTTGGTTTATAATTAGGCGATAAGCTAACTCATAGAGTTATTATTATTATTATTATTAGTATAGTAATACTAATACAAGTTTATAGCGGTTAAACTAACTAATTAAATTTGTAGTGTCAGATATATTTAGTGGTTGAACTAGATTGAAAAATATGAAATGATATAAAAATAAATATGATTAACTAATTAATTTTTTTCCAATTGATATAAACAAAAAGTGATAAGTTGTCAACTTGAGGCCGTTTGTTATAGGTTTTTTTTTAGAATTTTTTTATTTTTTTTATAAAAATAACAACTTTTACAAATATTGCATCTGATTGAACCTCATCCAATGTAATAATGCATTAAAGGAGTGCATCCTGGAAATGCTCATAGGATCTAGGTAAGCAACTCAACAAGAGGAGAGCCTTATCCTCATCATCAAATTTGTTGAACTCTGTTATTTGCTTCACTATGGATTGAGACTCTACTATTCAAAACGCATAGAGTTGTTGCTTCAAACGCAAATGATGAACTAGAGACTTGTTCATGTATAATATACTCCCTCCGGACACATTTATAAGAAAAAATTGACTTTTTTGATACATATATTGAAAAATGGATGTATGTATAAACTATCACATTGGTGATTTTTTGGGTTTTTTGGTACATTATGATTTTTTTATCGCGTTGAAGATATAAACTGTCACATTGGTGATTTTTTGGGTTTTTCACTTCCTTTAGTTTTAGGTTAGTTTTGTGTTTGGTGCTTTGAGTTCTCTGTGTATTTTGGTGCGTTGAGGATATAAACTGATATCATTGGTGATTCTTCTATAACAGGCGGCTCGGTCTCCACCGTATGAGAACATACTTATCACATGTTTAACCGTTAGACTTAGTTTGATCCATCCAGGTCGCTTCTTTTACAGTCAAGTTATATGTGAATTCAGGCGGTTTGCGGGTGCTTGTCCACCTCTCTGCAAAATTACTTTGAAGCCTTGGACAGGTAGTCATCTTGATCATCATCGTCATCATCATTTCATTCTCATCATAATTTTAAATAGTAGTCACTTTAAAAATTCAATCGATTTATGAGTTGTAGTAGTTTTGACAAAATAAAAATTGTTGTGTCGTGGCCTAGATCACAATAGCAGAACTCTATTTAAAACCATAATAGATCTATGATATTATGGAGAATTGTAATCAAATGTAGTTTTAATCGATGTCATGTTGTATTTCCTGCAACATCAAAACCGTTATGTCGTGGCCCATATCTCAATTGCAAACATCTATTTAAAACCCTAATCATAATCATTACATTTATTTTTGTTACTACATACTATCTTCTTACTTCTCATATCTAAAACATTAGTTAGTCTTAGATTTTATTTAAGTATTTGTGAAAATGTATTAGAATATTTCATGGTTGTTTATTTTTCTATAATGTTTAAATAATCTCATTTTTGCTCAGAGATAATAAAGTGGCGGCTCTTGACTTTTATTTGTGTCTAGGCTAGAGCAAGTATCTACTCTCTTCTTTAATTTGAAGTATTTTGAAGAGAAAATCCTCGTTGGACATTGGGATGAGTGTGAGAGTACCTCAATGGTTTTATCAAATTTTTCTTTAGAAACTCAAAAAGTGATATTTTTATAGCTTTATGGCAGATGAAAATTAGTCACACATACACCAAATACCATACAAATCGACCAAGCATATCAAATTGGTCTATATATATATATGGAAAATAATAAAGACATTATTTACAACAATCAACTTTTCTTTTTTTTTAATTTTCTTTTACTTTTATTATAGTCACTACATTCTGACTAGACAAAAGATGAAAATTAATGATAAATGATGAAAAGAAAATTATTCACTAATTTTCATCTTTTGTCTAGTCAGGAAGTAGTGACTATAATAAAAGCAAAAGAAAATAAAAAAAAAAGTTGATTGTAATGTCTTTGGTATTTTCCACATATATATAGACCAATTTGATATGCATGGTTGATTTGTATGTTATTTGGCATATGTATGTGTGACTAATTTTCATTCGGCATTATGAGCTGTGAAATATTACTTGTTCTGTATACACTAAAATAGTCCCACATTGCTTGGTAATTGAGGTTAAGGAGTGTTTATATACAACACACACACCTTTCAAACCACCGAGGCGCCTTTTCTACAAAGGACAATCTCTCGGAGATGTGGACTTGAGGTCGGATCGGAACATTGGCGCCGTCCGTGGGAAACGAAATCGCGCATGCTCGCTGTTCGACACCCTGTAGCCCCTTAGCCTCGACTAGGGGACTACTGTTCTGATTTTAACTCCAAATTAAGTGGACAATCTCTCGGAGATGAAGACTTGAGGTCGGATCTGAACATCACTTTTTTGAGTTTCTAAAAAGAAACTTGGGAATCTAAAAATGACCAGCACTATAGTTGATATAGCATCTCTATATTGTGATAAATGATCATTCTTCATGCGTTTAAACCAAATCCATATTTAAAGTGCAACCAACTTTGAACATCTCTTCGATCCATAGTCAACCACATCATAGAAAAAGTATAGAAATAATTATGCTCCCTCTGATCCGTTTTATAAGAAACATTTTGAAAAAAAAAATTAGACAGATCAAATAAACTAATTTTTCTCATTAATAATTCTAAAATTTTATGTTTTATTCCAAAACTAACCCTGGACTAGTATGGGAATAAGTTTCTTAGTTCCATTTTTCCACAAAGTTTTTTAGTTGTTAGCAAGTCTTGGTGCTAAATATGAAGATCTTCGCTGTTATATTTTCGTGTCCTCAGAATTGTCATCCCTATCATCTGTTTGTTCCACAATTCAAAGAGAAGAAGTGAGGAAGAAAGTAATGAATATAAAAAATAAGTCTCTATTATCATGTCTGTTCCGCCAAATTTAATGCTCATGCTTTTACCGTCAATAGTCAACCCAAAGCAGAAGATTCCTACAAAGGCAATAGACCAAATTTAAAGTGTTAACATTGTCGTTATCCCAGGCATGTAATTGAACGATGTTGGGTTTTTATCCAGAACGAAAACCATAGTTTACTAAGGACAAGGGACCTTTAAAAGCACAAAACACATGTTGCTGAGACTTTGCAAGGAGACATGGTAAATAATTCTAATCCAATTTCACTCATCAATGACTTTGCTGCATTTCTTAAGCTAGGGGAAGAAAAATGAGCTTCAAGCTCTACTAATTCTATGCCACTTCTTGGAAATTTGGCAGGTCTCGCAGATATGTCGGAGAATCCTTTTTTATGGAAAAATTGAAGGTATGTCAAATGCACTCCCTACTACCTTGAAATTTAATATTGTGCATGATTTTTGGATTGTCAATTCTGGTGTGATTGATCACATGATAAATAAATTGACCAACCTAGTAGATTTTGAAAACATTTCTAGTCCTTCTCATTTTGTTTCCTGATCAATTGCTCTCGGTTTCTAACTTACTCAAGCACCTAATTGTCGTGCTATTTTCTCTTCCTCGTGTGGCGCTTTTTCAGGACCTTATTACCAACCAAGAAAACAATTGGTGAAAGATTCTTCTTAAAAGGACTCTACTAAGAAAATTAGGAGAATCTAAATTATAAACTCATCTATTCATCATCATATCATATCCCTCCTTGAATTTCCCACAAGGTGGAAAACATTTGAACCATAACCTCCCGTCCGTAACTCACTAACTCTTGTACCACGTTGTTAGAAATAATATAAAACCATTGATATAGCTCTATCCTAACACCTTAAGGTTTTGGGATAATCGGTTATTTGACATGGTATCAGAGCCTCTATGACTAAGTGGTCTAGAGTTCGATCCCCGCTCCCCTCACTTTCTAATTAAAAAGTGGAATTTAAGCATATGGTAGGTGGGCCTATGCATTATCCACGCTTCAAGCCCAAGTGGGCTCTTGCGTGAGGAGGCGTGTTAGAAATAATATAAAACCATTGATATAGCTCTATCCTAACACCTTAAGGTTTTGGGATAATCGGTTATTTGACACACGTAGAGTCTGAAAGTAAATCCAAATGCTGAAAGCTTCAGCAAAATCACAACCAGTATGATTGGTAAGACACGTTTGGTAAGTTTATTTGGCTATAAAGACATGTTTGGTAACAATTTTTGTTAATTCCCAGTTTATAGAAAATCGATTAAAAAAAAAATAGGTAAGGAGAAATTACTGGCCGAGTTGCAGTTCGATACGCTCTCTCTTTAAGACGTTTCACGGCACTACCCAAAATTGTGCAAGGTAGACTATCAACCGTGAAGTCCACAGGATATCGTTTTCTACTGCACTGTAGAAACGGGCAGAAAACACCTTCGATGGTTATTCTATACCAAGTTCTTATATAAATTGTAGATTTGTTCCAACAGTTTTTGAAAAAGAGTTTATAGCTTATTATTTTACTAACTTATAGCTTATAATTTTTTCTTTCAATTTTACCTCTATCATCTTACTTAAAAAAAATTAAATATTAATTACACATATATTTTTTATGTCATTTCACACTTATAAGCTAGTTCAACTGTTAATTTTACCAAACGGTACAAATTCAATTAGTTTTGAGAATATAAATGTAAAAGTTTGAAATTAAGTGAGTCCAAATATCTTTTATACACTCCAAAATATTTAAAAACTTTAGTAATGAAAGAAATGTTAAGATTAGGAAATAAAAAGGATCCCAACTCCAATTAATTAGCTTATTCGTTATAAGCTCATCCACTATGAACTACTATTTTTTATTTTTTTTTGGCTTCCAATATTTGACAGACAATTGGACTTCCCAAAACACTCTTTTAATGGTTCCCAATGTTTGGTTAGCTAGCGTGATTAGAAAAGCCAATCTGAAAAGGCACCTGCAACCTACTACACATGCATATTGTCACTTTCAAACCACCCAATTAAACACTATCAAGAAGTTCTATCGTTAGTTATTTTCATCCTTTTCTTTGCTCCATTAAACAAACACAACTGTTACCTGTATCAAGAATGAAGAAAGCAATTGTTCCTCCCATTCACACTCCAAAAACTACTAATCTCAACCGTCTAAAAACAACCATGAACGAATTAAAGCCAAGATATCCCAATGATGATGAGTGGCTATTCCCAATCAAGGTTTTAAATTGCGGTTGCGGTCGTGGATGCGGTTGCGGTTGCAGGTATTGCGATTGCGGCTAATGCGGACACTGCGATGCAATTGCGGCCGTTGCGACGTGAAATAATTTTTTATCCGCACAAACACAGAAAAAATACTATAATTATTGTAATTCCTTATATATCTTTTACTTATAATTCTATATAAATTTTAATTCATTTTTAAGTCATCGAGACATAAGAAGACAGAAACTCTAAAATGAAAGGACATAAAGGAAAAAATAAAGGTGAGATTCTCTGAATTTTTACGAAAAGGAATATTGGATTGAACCGTTGCGGCCGTTGCAGTCAAAACTCCGTTCTGTTGCGGTGAAATGCTGTTGCGTTGCGGTTGCGTTGCGGCATCACGTGTGATTTGAGTTCACACCGCAATTGCGGTCCGATGCGGTTGCAGTGCCTACCGCATCCGCAATATTGCGGCCGCATCAGGTGATGCGGTCCGCAATTTAAAACCTTCCCAATAACAACATCTGTTCCTATTGGAAACTTGACAGATCATACATTTTATATATCAGATGATAAAGTTCTTTGTGGTATGGCTTTTTCCGTTGCCTACAACACTGCAAAGAACTCTAACAACAACAAAGAGTTATGTGTTAATGTATCTTCTATGCTATGCAATGTTTACGGTTCACCTACTGTATTCCGAACTTCAACTGAAGCTGCTTTGAACAGAATTGGTGTAAGACCTAGTAAGGTTGTTTGGTTACCATACATGGCTAAGGAATGTAACATTGACAAGAACGAGATTCCACAATTGGAATGGCCTACAATACTTGTTTACTTTAGTTGTTGTGTTCTTGTTCTTTTGAAGAAGTTTACTGATAAAGAAAGTTATAGTGATTTTATGAGTAGGTGTATTTGTGATTTGAGAGAGTTAGTTGGATTTGATCCTGATGCTAAGCTTGATATTCCGTTTGATTTTAGAAGAGCTAATGTTATTAAGACTATGCTTGGTTCTTGTTCGACTCTTCGTCATGATTTGATTAAATTTATATTGAGGAAAAGTAACTGGGGAGATGCAGAAATTGGCAGTGTTTCTCAATATTTGTGTGCTGAGTTAGCATGGTCTGGTATGCGGCATTTCAGTCTTATCAATGATGTGTTGGTTAAGCCCCAATCTCCTGTTCTGTTTGATGATCGGGTTTTGTCAGAGGTGGAAGATTTTACCGAGGCTAGTGAAGCTGTTGCGTCTCATATTTGTCCTCAGCTTTACATGTCTGTGGCTTCATATTTTGAAATGTTGATGGTTCATTCTTCAAGGTTTCCTACATTGATTGCCGTTGCACAGGAGGCGAAGAAGGGAGACACCAGTTGTGCAAGATCAAGTGCTTCCGACTCTGAGGTTATTTTAACAGCAGGGGCTGATCCTATAACAGTAAAAGCTTTGGTGAATCTTCACAACAGTAATTGTTAGGCTTTTTTCCGATTTCCTTTCGTATTTTGTACTTGATATGTCATGTATTATCTGGTTTCTGGACATCCCTTTTTAATTATTGTTATCGTGGTTATGTTCGGTTCACTTTGATTTTAATATTGGATTTTATTTAGTCATTTTTTGGTGTACCGTGTCTAGAATACAAGGAAATCTGTTTCTCGTGGTAGTAAATTTTTGTTTGTAATGTGCTGCTAATAGAAGACATGTACCTCTAATTTAATTAACTATATGATATTCTTGCAATTCACCTTAAGCTTTGGAATAAACAACTGATGATGTAGCTAATTTTGTAGAATGGATTCATTATGTTTTTCTAATTGGCTACCCTGAGTGTTACTTTTACTTATCTGTTTTGTGCTACAAAACATTCTCAAACAGTTTGTAACAGCACATATATGCAGAAGTATTTTGAGGCTGCAACTCAAGTTCTTCAATACATCAAAGGCCACACTTGTAAATAATTATTCATCTTGTCTTCTTAATTTCTTTTTTGATGCAATCTTGTCTTCTTAATTATGAATGCAAATTAATGTCATTTGGTGATTTTAACTGATCATGTCCTAAATGTAGAAATACAGTCACTAGTTTTACTGTTTTTCTGTGCTTCTCCCTCATCAAAACAATTTACCATATCAAGATCATCATTAGAGGCTGAATGTTGTATTTGCCTTGAAATTGTGATCAGAAAAAAACTGGTTGAGCTGCAGCCTCCTGTGCGAGGCGCAGGGTATTCTGCGCGAGCCGCAACTTTGATACGCAGGTGGAGCTAAAAGCTCCTGCCTTCTACGGGAGGCGCAGCCTGCGCAAGCATATTTATAGGCAGTGCATTTTTTCTGATTTTCAAGAGGTTTTTAGGGTTTCTGAGGCCAACATACAAACTAGGGTTATAAGATAAACATCTTGTGAAGACTCTAAGGTTGGGTAACCATTCTATCACCTTGGGAAACACTTTCATATTGAATTTCTTGGTCACAGGCAGAAATTCGGGCTTAGGGTAGAATTAGGATCAAGGCTAATTCGCATTGCTCTTTTGGAGAATTTATTTGTAACAAGTACTTCAAGTTTGATAGTGGAACGGAGAGCTGCTCTCTCCCCAGAGCAGGTCACTTTGACCAACTGTGTAAACAATTTTATTGTGTCCTTTTTCTTTCTCGCCGTTTACCGATTATTTTGTGATTATTATTGCCATTCGCTTATTTGATTGCTTAATTCACAACACTAAATATAGTCTTTCCAGACCTTTGTCTCAGCCTAACTATATATAATGCCATTGGTAAATGGGGGAATATAATCATCTTCCAATCTTTCATCTTCTTTCTTGCACATTTACATGTAACATTAGCCTAAAAGGACAAAATCTTTACAGGGGTAATATGGGGAAAAAGATTACAGGGGTAAATCAAAATTGCCTAACATCACAGAGTGTAAACACTACTAGTATATATTTTTTCTATATTTTATCTTTTTTTGAAATACCTAAAAAAAAATTTTCATTCTTATATTACTGGGAGAATTTATTCAAGAAAAAAATTTAGTAAACTTGAAAAACACTTTTTATGTATTGAGTTGGAGAACTCTTTATACTATAGCTCAAAAACAAAAAACAAACTCTATACTAAATAACGGTATAAACTTCTTCAATGAAGATGCCTACATTTTAAGAAAGATGATATTATATAGAGAATTAAATCAACATTGTCAAAAAATATGGTGACATGCTAGGTAACTAATATTGATCGAAAGATCGAAACAGTAAAATTGACAACTTTTCAAATACTGATAAATTCAAGAGAAAGATTACGAAAACAACAAAAGAATGATGATGGCAAAAAACGACACTACGTACTATTGCTACAGAATATTATTATGGAGTCCATCAAATAGTATTGGGAAGGAATACAAAAGGTCATCTCTGTTGAAATATGATGCACATTTCTAGATATTTCTAGAATACATTAGTAGTTTATAGAATAACTTAGCATTGATGCACATGCTAGAATTTTCTAGAACTATAACACTTTAGAAGTTGATCATGAAATAAATCAATAACATATATGTATTAGGAAAATGTCATGAAAATTCTAGAATGTAGTATTTAGAATATACACTCATACCTATAAATAGGTAAACTATGTGCAATTGTACTCAAGCCTTTGAGATGCAATGACAATAACAATAAGGCTTCACCATGCTACCACTACTCTCCTCCTACTACTAATGTGTTAGCTCTTGTTCCATGTTACTGAATACTTCTATATTAGCTTTCACACTACTTGTTACTATCCTTCAACTATCAACCAAAGTCTTCTACAATATCAAACTAATTCTAAACTATCACTACTACCTCAACTACTAACAGTGGTATCAGCACTAGTACAAATATGACATATTACTAAAGAGTTTTACATCAGTGGAAGAGATGTCAGATGTGAAAAGTAATATGGAGTACTCTTTACATCTGGTTTCAATTGTACTTGATGTGAAAAATACATAGACGCAACTTATTACATCTGATCAAAATATCCCCATATGAAAAGCTAAACGCGGTGGCAATTCTGTAATTATGGTGAAAATTGTCTAAAATACGTTTATATCTGGCCCATAATATGCTATGATGTAAAAAGTCTTTAATGTGATTTTTTATTTTATTTGAATGGAAATTAATATAAACTTCACGCACGAAAAAAAAAAACCCTAATCTTCTCGAACTCGTTCTCTCTCTCTCACACTCTCTCGAACCCTAGCCTCCAATCCCTAATTGAAGATCAAGGCTTCCTGAACGCGGAGTACAGATTAAATTTCATCTTTGTTTTCACGATTTCCCTCAAAACAAAACCCAGATCCTCTTCCCTGCCATAATTTTTCTTCGCCCTGGCTCTTCTTTGCCTTTGTTCGTCTTCATCGTAGCTTCTGCCACCGCAGTTCCTCTTGTCACCGCCATATCTCTTCCTCAACGAAGGTTTCACTACTCTCTCTTCCTCCCTCTCTCCCCGTGTCTTCAATTTTTAATTATGTTAACTTTTGTCTTCCATTTATTGAATCTTCTCTTGTTAATTTATGGATTCTTCTCTTGTTTGATTTTGAGTTTATGTGTTCAATTTCCATTTCCATGTTCTATAATTTAGGGCTTTTGAGTTTAGTGGTATAATATTGTTCAATTGTTCAATTTGTATCCATTAATCTAGGTTTTTGAGTTTAGTGGTATTGTTCAATTTTATTATCCTCTGCCTTAGTTTGCAGTTTATATAGATCTAGGTATGTTTGTGCCTGCTTTACTGTTAATTGTGATTTTAACAAGTTTTATTATCATTGTGTGTTTTAATTTCTCTAATTTATACAGGGCAGCAATACTCTATTTTCGCTTCTCATAAACCCATAGTGCTATCGCAAAGTTTTTTATGCTAAGGAAGTGTCAACTTGGTAGGAAGTGTCAACTTTCTCTTGCCAGATTTCTTCACATAATTGAGGCTCTTGCAGGTATACTTAAAAATCATATATGTGGTTGTTGGTTTTTCAAAATTACTATTGTAATTCCTATAGTTATATAGTTATATTTTTCTCCCAAAATCACAGAATCTATGAGACTTCACAAACTCTTCACGGAGCATTTGTGACGATCTTCAAAAACTCTCGTGATTCTTCGATGGGAAGACATAACTCTTAGTGTCCTTCCTTTCCAATCGAATTCACTCATTAACAATTATATAATATATTACTAGATTGTTATAGAATATTATAAATGAGTTAATTTTGTTTTGGCTTAAATGCACTTTTGATCCCCCTATTTTCAAAAAAATGAAGTTTTGGTCCCCCTATTTTAAAAACCAACTTTCTAGTCCCCCAATTTTAATTTTTTTTTTAGTTTTGATCCCCCATCCCATTTTAAGGCTAATTTTTTTGATGTGGCATTGCCACTAATGCATATCAGCGTCCACGTGGACAAATTTAATATCCATGTCATTATTTATTTTTAATTCAATAAAACTTATTTTATAAAATATTTTAATTATTAAAATTATAGTATTTTTTAAAAATAAATCAATCAAAAAATAATTCAAAAATATCAAAAATCACACCAAACAATCCATAGCCCTCTTTCATCATCATACAACTTTATATAAAATCAATCTAGAATTCAACTTCAAATTTAAAACAATTTATGGGTTTTCATTCAAACTCATCCAAAGTCATAGATAGTTTAAAGAGTATGAGTAATTTTTATTGAAACACAAAATCATCTCTAATTTCTTTTCGTTTTTAAAAATCCAAAAATTGTTGAATTTGAACGGAAAGATTCTCTCTGACGGTGAATAAAATTCTAGTAGTTGAAGGTTTGATAATTAGGGTTTCAAATTTCATATTTTATAAGATTTAACAATTATATAATTCTAATAATTAAAATATTTTATAAATAAAGTTTTATTGAATTTAAAAATATAATAATGACATGGATATTAAATTTGTCCACATAAATGTTGCCACATCATTAGTTATAAGGACACATCAACAAAATTAGCCCCAAAATGGGATGAGGGATCAAAACTAAAAAAAAATGAAAATAGGGGGACTAAAAAATTGATTTTTTAAATAGGGGGATCAAAACTTCATTTTTTAGAAAATAGGGGGACCAAAAATGCATTTAAGCCTTTTGTTTTATATTTTCTCATTATTGAGCCAAATTATGATTAAGTTTGTTTGTCATCTTTCCCCTTTTTCAATATTGAATAATTGTTCTTCCTGTTTAGTTAAATATGAAGGAAAATCGTGTTTAAAACAGAGTGTAAAACGCAGCGGAAATTAAAATTTTCCTTCGATGGATCCTTGCGAATGGACATGATCAGGGTTTCGGTTATTACCTTTGAAGAAAAATTCCTCGATTCTGAATTGATCACAAGCACCGCACGATCGCAGCACCTCTAGCCGGTCCACACGAACAATTTCCGTTCACCTCTTAGTGCTAGCTGCGAGACGACGATAGAGGGAGATTTAGTGCGGTTAGGGTTTTATAGAATTTCAGGGTTTCTCTAAAATTCGGATTATATGTGTAACACCAGACTGAATTGCATAAGGCTCTATTTATAGAGCTTCTTATGTTGTCTTCAGGCCAAAGCGGTTATTGGACTTCGCAAGCCCAATAACCTACTGTTACTAATCGCACCCCACTAATAAGTCATACTTATTTCTCCCGTCATTAACTGTCCTTATGTGTGTGACCCTGTAGGTTCCTATGATGTTGGCAATAATATTAATCTCAATATTATAAACAGTGAGCGGTATCTAGCAACACATCACTGCTACCCAAGTCACAAGAATGTCACGTGATCTGACAAACCTTTCCGTGATAAATATCTTGTGTATAATTACCCTTTTACCCTTATGTCTATATTGAACACAAGGCATAGTACGTCACCCTTGTTAAGTTCAATATTGGGCCCATAGGCATATCTCCTGTTATGTAGGAGGGGTAAATTCCATCTAGGTCACTCATGTCCCTTAGCATGATTCGTGGAATACCCATCAACCAACTTTATAGTCATCCTGTTACGGATAACTTTGAATGGCAACAAAGTACTACACTCCTACATCTAGGGAACATAGTGGTTTCAGGTCGAAGGGTGGAATACACCACTTATCACTATGAGAATATCTTATGTCATTTCATAACATACTATGTAGTATTCTCATGGTGGGTCAATCCGATATAAATATTACTCTTAATATTTATATCTATGTGAAGACTTGATAACTCTTTATCTATGATCCGTGAGACGTGATCATCAGTCTACCAACATAATAGTCTCTATGCTTTGATGTTATCCCAATTCACATTAAAGCTCGACTACGGATGTTTTAAGAATAGTGTTCTCATGTGTAATGGATTCTCACGATTAAGTCACACTTAACGTTCCATTCAATGAACTTACTATTCTAGGGACTCTATTATTATTTAACACATAAACATAATAAAGAAAAGCCTTTATTTAATAATTAAATTATCCAATACAAGTATCATGCAATTATAAATAATTGGCCTCTAGGGCTTACACCAACAATCTCCCACTAGCACTAGAGCCAATCAGGCATACTCCTAATACCTATGCCCCTAGTGTGGCCCTTATGCTTCGGCTGAGCAAGAGGCTTTGTAAGTGGATCAGCAGCATTGTCAAGTGTTGGTACTCTGCATATCTTCACATCTCCTCTATCAATTATATCTTCACAGCGCCTGAGTATGTGTTTCGACTTTTGGTGAGATCTAGGTTCCTTAGCTTGTGCGATTGCACCATTGTTGTCACAAAATAATTCAATGGGATCCACAATGCTAGGGAATATGCCAAGTTCAGTAATGAACTTCTTTATCTAAACAGCTTCCTTTGCTGCATTTGATGCAGCAATGTACTCAGCTTCGGTTGTAGAATCAGCAACTGTATCTTGCTTTGAACTCTTCCAGCTCACAGCGCCACCATTTATGCAAAACACATAGCCTGATTGCGACCTAAAGTCATCCCCATCTGTTTGGAAGCTAGCATCAGTGTAACCAATTACATTTAGCTCTTCTTGGCCTCCATATATTAGGAATGAGTCTTTAGTCCTCCTTAAGTATTTAAGGATGTTCTTGACAGCCACCCAATGAGCCTCACCAGGATCAGACTGATAACGGCTTGTTGCGCTTAAGGCATATGAAACATCTGGTCGAGTACATATCATGGCATACATGATAGATCCTATAGCCGATGCATAAGGGATCTTACTCATGCGGTCCCTTTCTTCCTTAGATGAAGGAGACTGTGTCTTTGAAAGACATAGGCCATGTTGCATAGGAATGAATCCTTTCCTGGAACCATGCATATTAAAGCGTCTTAACACTTTATCTATGTATGTACTCTAGCTTAGGCCAAGCAATTTCTGTGATCTATCTCTATAGATTCTTATTCCTAATATATAGGCTGCTTCACCCAGATCTTTCATAGAAAAGCAATTCCCTAACCAAGTTTTAACTTGTTGCAAGGTAGGGATGTCGTTTCCTATTAGTAATATGTCATCTACATATAATACTAGGAATGCGACTATGCTCCCACTAACCTTCTTGTAAACACAAGGCTCATCTTCATTTTGAATGAATCCGTACTGCTTTACAGTTTCATCAAAACGAAGATTCCCACTTCTGGAAGCTTGCTTCAATCCGTAGATTGATCGTTGTAATTTGCATATCTTTTTGGCTTCTCCTGGAATGCAAAAGCCTTCAGGTTGTGTCATGTACACATCCTCAAGGAGACTCCCATTAAGGAAGGCAGTTTTTACATCCATCTGCCAGATTTCATAATCATAGTATGCAGCGATGGCAAGTAAGATCCGAATGGATTTGATCATCGCAACTGGTGAAAATGTTACATCATAGTCTACCCCATGAATTTGTTTGAAACCTTTAGCAACCAATCGCGCTTTGTAGGTCTGTACCTTTCCATCCATGTCAGTCTTCTTCTTGAAGACCCACTTGCATCCTATGGGTTTGATCCCATCAGGAGCTTCCACCAAGTTCCAAACTTGATTTGTGTACATGGAATCCATTTCAGATTTCATGGCTTCTAGCCACTTCTCAGATTCAGGGCCAGTAATAGCCTCTTGGTAAGTCACAGGCTCATCTTGATCCATGAGTAATACATCACCTTGCTCCGATAAGAAATATCCATATCTTTCAGGTTCTTGACGTATCCTGTTAGACCTACGCGGTTCTTGTGTTACTTGAGTGGGACTCTCTGTCACAACCTCTTGTGCATCCTGCTCTTGTTCCTCCATTGGTGTGTCATTACTTTGTGGATCATGAATTTCTTCAAGATCTACTTTCCTCCCACTGATTCCTTTGGAAACAAAATTCTTTTCTAGGAATACTCCTGTCCTAGCGACAAACACTTTGCCCTCGGAAGGATTGTAGAAGTAATATCCTTTTGTCTCTTTAGGATATCCCACAAAGAAAACTTGTCAGATTTAGGTTCAAGTTTAGTAGAAATTTGGCGTCTTACATAAACTTCGCAACCCCAAATCTTTAAGTAAGACATATGTGGTTTCTTGCCACTCCACATCTCATATGGTGTCTTTTCAACCGTTTTAGAAGGAACACGGTTAAGTGTATAAGCTGCTGTTAATAGGGCGTGTCCCCAAAAGGAGTTTGGAAGATCAGCGTGACTCATCAAAGACCGCACCATGTCCAACAAGGTTCGGTTTCTTCTCTCAGACACACCATTCCATTGTGGTGTTCCAGGAGGAGTGAGTTGGGATAAGATCCCACACTCTTTTAGATGGTCATCAAACTCTAGGCTTAAATACTCACCTCCTCGATCTGATCGAAGGGTTTTGATTTTCTTTCCTAGTTGGTTTTGTACTTCATTTTTAAATTCTTTGAACTTTTCAAAGGATTCCGACTTATGCTTCATTAGGTATACATACCCATATCTACTGTAGTCATCAGTAAATGTGATGAAGTACTGAAAACCTCCTCTAGCATGTGTGTTCAATGGTCCACATACATCAGTATGTATGAGAGCCAAGAGATCATTTGCCCTTTCACCTTTACTAGTGAATAGAGTCTTTGTCATTTTTCCCAATAAGCAAGATCTGCATGTTTCAAAAGATTCATAATCGAATGAATCCAAGAGCCCATCTTTATGGAGCTTTGAAATGCGTTTCTCATTTATATGGCCTAAACGACAGTGCCAAAGGTATGTAGGATTTAACTCATTAGGTTTAATCCTTTTTTGTATCAATGTTATAAATTGGCATTTCAAGATCAAGAATATATAATCCATTACTCATTTGTGCTGTGGCATAAAAGATATCATTTAAATAAATGGAGCAACAATTGTTCTTTATTATAAATGAAAAGCCAAGTTTATCCAAACAAGAAACAGAAATGATATTCCTGCTAATGGCAGGTACATAAAAACAGTTCTCTAACTGTATTATTAGTCCACTAGGTAAAGTTAAAGCATAAACTCCTACAGCTAATGCGGCAACTCTTGCTCCATTTCCCACTCGTAGGTCGACTTCACCTTTAGCCAATACTCTACTCCTTTGCAGCCCCTGCACATTAGTACAAATGTGAGAACCACATCCGGTATCTAATACCCATGTAGAAGAAGTAGATAAATTAATTTCAATAACAAAGATACCTGCTGAATTGGAGCTCTCTACTCCATTCTTTTTATCTTCCAGGTATTTTGGGCAGTTCCTCTTCCAATGTCCAGTCCTGTTACAGTGGAAGCACTTACCCTCCTTTGCAACTCCCTAGTGGGCTTAAAAGCTTGAGGGGTAGGTTTGGGTTTGGCAACTTCCTTGCCCTTCCCTTTGCCTCCCATCCCTTTGTTGCCCTTCCCTTTGTTTCCATTGCCAATCATAAGAACATGGTTGGACTTCCCTTTTGCTTACATGTTCTGCTCAGCTTGCCTCAACATGCCTAGCAGTTGTGGCAGAGTCTTCTCCATGTCCGACATGGTGAAGTTCAGAACAAACTGATTAAAACTCTCCGGCAACGATTGCAGGATCAGATCAGTTGCAAGCTCATTTCCGAGTGGAAATCCCAATTTTTCTAAGTTACCCACGTACCCAATCATCTTGAGCACATGTGGACTTACTAGAGATCTCTCAGATAGCTTGGCTGAAAACAGGGCTTTGGAAACCTCAAACCTCTCAATCCTGGCTTGCTCTTGGTAGAGCGTCTTCAAGTGTTCGATCATATCGAACGCATACATGTCCTCATGTTGCTTCTGAAGCTCAGAGGTCATGGTAGCCAGCATGAGGCACTTTGCATCAATGACATCATCAAGACGCTTCTGATAAGCATCCCTTTGAGCCTTAGGAGCATTGGTCGCAGGTTCATCCTCAGGGTTAGGTTGGGGTTCCTCAATAGCATACAGCTTTTTCTCGTGCATGAGGACTATCCTCAAGTTACGATGCCAATCAAGAAAATTTGTCCTAGACAATTTCTCTTTGTCAAGAATGCTTCACAAAATGTTGTTCGCAGTATTGGTGTTTGACATGGTGATCTACAATTGTAAAAGTGAAAATATAAGTATTGAACAATTTTAATACACATTTAATTAGGCCTTTAATTAAACATGTGCTCCCACTATTTTACTCAAAACAAATGACCCTCGATATTTGATTCGGAAAATCCCGTTGGAAGATTTTCTAGTGAGAATGAGATCCATATTTCACTTTGTAACACCCTAACCCATACTACCCTTAAAAACGTAATTTTAAAAACTTTTCAACAAGTGTAAAGGCCGAGTGCCACGCGGTAATTAAAACACAAGCATACACACAGAGCGTCATGAAATTTAACATGAAAAGCAACAGCGGATCAATCACATCAAGCATGCATATATATACATATATATGTACATAAGCCATATTCATCCCTAAGGATGTCACTTATACAAAAACTAGCATATCAAAAGGTAACACCGATATACGATGAAATCCAAGCGTAAACCCCTACTCGATGTTACATTACCAGAGCATTTACTATTTACAAACTCTAGTCAAAAGCTAGTACTAAGAGGAGTAATCTATTCTAAGTCTCCTCACCAAAAGGTACTTCAACACCACGCTAAAACCGCAGTCTAAACGTCGGCACCGTCCTCAGCCTGAATATCTGAACCCCCAAAGGTCCAGCAAATAACACAAAGCAGAGAGTTAGAAAACATAACCGCATATCATACGAGTATAAGAAAGGTCTTACACTTTCGAACTACATCATACATATTCTAACTCACGTCAAAACATCGCACCAAACAGTTATCAATTAATAAAGTTTAGCACAGTTCAACCAGATAATGTCACATACCATTTATCAAATATATGCGCATTTACCCTAATGTATCTAATGCCAATCATTCTATGTCATGTCATCCCTAGACACGACTAATGCATGTGGTACCAATTGCCTTTTACCCCTCATGGATAAGTTAAACAGTTTTACATCTTGCCGGATTGTTCGGAACTTACCAAACCTTCATATCCCTCATGGATAAGTTAAACAGTTTTATATCCTGCTGGATAGCAGCTCTAGACCTTATGGATTCATCTAATCCGATCCTCGGCTTCCTTATGGACTCAAAAATCCATTTAAATCTATTGGAACCCTAGTTTCCAATTCAACATATATATACATGAATGCATGTATGTTTACACATATCATCAATATGATATTTCTCTAGCTCGAAGCTACTCTTTTATGAACGCGGGAACACAATCCTAACACATTCACTTAACATTGCAAATTAATGCCAAAACATAACATTGCTCACATTAAGCTACAATCTTATTGCATATACGTTTATCAATCATATAACGATTAACAATAAGCATTAACAGTATCAACATGTATCAACAATCATGTAAGGATACCCTTAAACCATGTTACAAGTGCCTGAATACACTTACAAACATTAACAAAAGTTGCAGGTTCAGTACTGTTCGCTAAGCGAATCCATAGCGAACAGGTAGCGAACTCATTCGCTAAGCGAAGCTCAATTCGCTGTAGCGAACTACATCAGAGGATTACAGGTACATGGCGAACAGGTAGCGAGCTTGTAGCGAGCTTATTCGCTGTAGCGAGCTACTGTTCGCTAAGCGAACTACACCAGAAAGAAAATATCTGTTCTTGAGCTATCTAAGGCGGTTTAACCTCAAATCAACTCAAAAATGCATCCAAACATGTTATAAATTCATATAAACAGCCATTCCAAACATATATGGTATCAAGGAACATTAATCATCCCTTCCAAACATCCAAATACCTCAAATGACCAAAATCATGTCAATTTCTTGGGTTTTAAGTAACTTTCATAAACTTTTCAAAAATGATCCAAACATATACATATTTATCATGGAATCAAGTTAGTGATTAACACATACAAAGTGATGATGAAGAACATCACACTCACATACAAAATCTTAATCAAAGGTCTAAAAGAAATTGAGTGGGAGAGTTCGGGAACGGAGACATAGACAATCTCCCCCCTCCTTGTCACTCAAGAATCATGAATTCTAATCTCTTACCTTAAGCAAAGATGATGATCCAAGCCTTCTCTTGCTCAAGCTTTCTCTCTTGATCAAACCCTAGCTTAGCTCTATGGTTTTGCTCTTGCTCTACTCACTCAAAACTCAAGGAAATGAAATTATGATACTATTCAAAGTTGATATTGCTACTTATACCATTCCCTAAAGTCATGGACCAAGCCCAATTGGCTTAGGCCCATATGGCCTCTCACGCCCCTTTAAGCCCAAAACAAGGTTCTCGCGCCTAATAACTTACGATCGGCTAAATAATTATTCGTCGCTCACTAAAATAATAAAAGCCAATTAATAAATAAAATAACATTTAATAAAATATACGAATACGAAAAATGGGTCGTTACAATCCTACCCCCCTTAAAAGAATTTCGCCCTCGAAATTACCTAGAAACAGATCGGGATAAGAATCTCTCATCTTGCTTTCCAGCTCCCACGTTGCATTCTCACCAGCCGGTCCTCCCCACACGACTTTCACGGATGCAATCTCTTTGTTTCTCAACCTCTTCACTTCTCTTCCTTCGATTCTCAAAGGCACAGTCTCGATGGTCAAGTCATCCCTCACTTGAACATCGTCCGATTCAATCACGTGTGTCGGATCAGACACATACTTGCGCAACTGTGATACATGGAAAACATCGTGCAAATTCGCCAATGATGGCGGTAATGCAATCCTATATGCAACTTTCCTAACTCGCTTCAAAATCTCAAACGGCCCAATAAACCTCGATGTCAACTTCCTTGACTTCAACGCACGTCCTACTCCAGTAGTCGATGTAACTCGTAGGAATACATGATCCCCCTCTTGGAATTCAATGTCCTTCCTCCTCTTATCATGATAACTCTTCTGTCGACTCTGAGACGCTTTCATCTTCTCACGAATCATCCGAATCTTCTCTGTTGTTTCTTGCACAATCTCTGGTCCAAGAATTGCACCTTCTCCAGTTTCATACCAACACAGAGGTGTCCTACACCTTCTCCCATACAAAGCCTCAAACGGTGCCATTCCGATACTAGAATGGTAACTGTTGTTGTATGTAAACTCTACCAACGGCAAACAAGAATCCCAATTCACGTTTTGCTCCAAAACACAAGCTCTCAACAAATCCTCTAAGGATTGTATCGTCCTCTCCGATTGACCATCTGTCTGAGGATGATACGCTGAACTCAACCTCAACTTCGTTCCTAAAGCTTCTTGCAAGCTTTCCCAAAATCTGGAAGTAAATCTCGGATCTCTATCCGAAATAATACTTGTTGGAATACCATGTAGCTTCACAATCTGCTCCACATAAATCTCGGCCAACTTAGGCACCAAGGTACCTTTCCTGATAGCAATGAAGTGAGCACACTTCGTCAGACGATCTACCACTACCCAAATCACCTCGTTACCTTTCTTGGTCTTCGGTAAACCTCCCACAAAATCCATTGCAATGCTATCCCATTTCCATTCGGGTATAAACATTGGTTGTAACAAACCAAACGGCTTCTGATGTTCAATCTTCGATTTCTGACAAGTTAAGCAGGAATAAACAAATTCAGAAATTTGCCTCTTCATTCCCGGCCACCAAAATAACTTCCTCAAATCCTGATACATCTTGGTTACTCCAGGATGAATACTCAAACCACTTCTGTGACCTTCTTCCATGATCATTCTCTTCAATTCGGGTACATCCGGTACACAAACTCTTCCATGAAATCTCATGACTCCACTTTCGTCAATCTTGATATTGGTCTCTTTACCTTCATTGATGAGTACCATCTTCTCCATCAATTTCTTATCCGATTTCTGACGTTCTTTAATATCTTCCAGAAAAGGATTCGTCAATCTTAACATTCCAAGCTTCACACTTGAAGAAGTAACCTCACACACAAGACTCAAGTCTCGGAATTCCTCAATCAACTCTAACTCTTTCACCATCAATGATGACATATGCAAAGTTTTCCTACTTAATGCATCGGCCACCACATTGGCTTTTCCAGGGTGATAACTCAATCCAAAGTCGTAGTCCTTTAAGAATTCGAGCCATCTTCGTTGCCTCATATTCAACTCCTTCTGGTCGAATAAGTACTTCAGATTCTTGTGATCACTAAACACTTCAAACCTCGATCCATACAAGTAGTGTCTCCATACTTTCAAAGAAAACACCACTGCGGCTAACTCCAAATCATGCGTCGGATAGTTCCTCTCGTGAAACTTCAGTTGCCTTGAAGCATATGCTACCACATTACCCCCTTGCATAAGCACTCCACCAAGTCCTAACTTCGAAGCATCGCAATACACGACGAACGACTCTTTGGCATCAGGTAAAATCAACACGGGTGCAGTAGTCAATCTTCTCTTGAGCTCTTGGAAACTCTTCTCACAAATACCATCCCAAACAAACGCTTGATCTTTCCTCGTCAACTTGGTTAACGGTAAAGCCAACTTCGAAAAACCTTCGATGAATCTTCTATAATAACCGGCTAAACCAAGGAAACTTCTAATCTCTGAAACAGATTCCGGCGTTCCCCACTGTGACACAGCGTCAACCTTCGCAGGATCTACCGCGATTCCTCCACTTGAAATTATATGCCCTAAGAAACTCACCTCTTTCATCCAAAATTCACACTTTGACAACTTGGCATACAACTTCTTCTCCTTCAAGACTTGTAAAACAATCCTCAAGTGCTCTTCGTGCTCTTCCTCGGATTTTGAGTAAATCAAAATGTCGTCGATGAACACCACCACGAATCTATCCAAAAATGAATGGAAAATTCGGTTCATATACTCCATGAAAACTCCGGGTGCATTGGTCACACCAAACGGCATAACTGAATACTCGTAGTGCCCATACCTCGTCCTAAATGCAGTCTTAGGTATGTCTTCCGTCTTCACTCTAATCTGATGGTATCCAGATCTCAAATCGATCTTACTAAACACGCAAGCTCCAACTAGTTGATCCATCAAATCATCTATCCTCGGAAGTGGATATTTATTCTTGATCGTCACTTTGTTCAACTGACGATAGTCTATACATAATCTCATGCTTCCATCTTTCTTCTTCACAAGCAGTACCGGCGCTCCCCATGGCGAAACACTCGGTCGAACAAACCTCTTCTCAAGCAGCTCTTCAAGTTGCTTCTTCAACTCATTCAACTCTGACGCTGACATTCGATACGGCGCCATCGATATCGGACTAGTCCCAGGTACTAGGTCGATAGAAAACTCTACCTCTCGCTTTGGAGGCACGTCAGATATGTCATCCGGAAACACATCTGGGAATTCACAAACGATCGGTAACTCTTCTATCTTAACTCCTCCTTCGAGTTTCAATGATGCAAACATCATGAACATCTCGGCATGTTCTTTCAACGCTTCCGATACTTCCTTCCCGCTCATCAAATGCAAGTTCTCCTCCGGCTTCGGAAAAACAACGGCCTTCTCACGACAGTTGATATGAATTCGGTTGAAGATTAACCAATTCATACCAAAAATCACATCCACACCACTAAGTGGAATACATACTAAATCCATACCAAAGTGCCTATCAAAAATGGTTACTGGGCAGTTACGACATACTTGTCGGGTAATCACTGAACCATTAGCAGGAGTTTCTATTTCCATCCTACCCATCATATCCGTTACTGGAATACTAAGACGCTTCGCACAATCCAAAGAAATAAAAGAATGTGTCGCTCCCGTATCTATAATCGCAATTAAAGGAGTGTTATAGATGAAACACGTACCTCTAATGAGATTGTCCTCAAGGCTAGCATCCTCTAATGAGATTGTCCTCAAGGCTAGCATCCTCTCCACTCAAAGCAAACACCTTGCCCACCACCTTCTTGGGCTTCTTGCAGATTATACTCTTGTGGCCCTCCTCACCACAGTTGAAACAAAACACTCTTGTCCTACACACTTCAGTTTTGTGGCCTAACTTCCCACAATTCAAACACTTGTCCAATTTCTTCGGGCAATCATACGACATATGACCCCGCTCTCCACATTTGTAACAGTTTCCATTATTCGGTTTCCTACTTCCACTTGTATTCCCCTTACCGCGGTTGTCATAAGGTTTCCCGCGCTCTTGCCCTTTCCCTTTTCGGTCATTCACAGCTTTGTAGTAGTTCACCTTTGCCCTACCATCTTCATCACAAATCCTACTCTTGTTCACAAGGGTCGCAAAATCCCTTATCTGCGAAAATCCAATCATATGCTTGATGTCTGGACGTAGACCACTTTCAAACTTCACACACTTGTCGTTCTCCGCTTCCATAGTGTTGTAATGCGGGCTAAACGCACACAAAGTCTCAAACTTGACGGCATAGTCAGCCACCGTCATATTCCCCTGTTTCAACTCCATGAATTCCACCACCTTCTTGTTCTTCACATCCACAGGAAAATACTTAACCAGAAATTCTCTTTTAAACATTGCCCATGGTATAGCCATACCACCGGGTCCTAGCCTCAACTTGGCGTTCTTCCACCACACATTCGCTTCCTCGCGCAACACATATGTTCCAAGGGTTGTCTTCCCTTCCTCGGAACAATCCATTGCTTCAAAAATTATTTCAAGTTCCTCCAGCCACTTGTGAGCTCCATCCGGGTTGTAACCTCCGGTAAATGTTGGCGGTTTCTGCTTCATGAACCTTTCCAACCTCATCTCTACCTCTCTTCCAGGTTGATGATCTCTAACCACTATGTTGGTGAGTGCGGCCAAAGCCTCCGCAATCTGAGCATTCGTTCTCGCAGCAGCCATGATTCCTGAACGAATCACAACTAGACGTTAGAAAGTACTAACAGTGTTCCCTACACATGCTCATACGGGGAAAAGAAAAGTCCTAATTGGTTCACACGAACCGACCTGCTCTGATACCACTATTGTAACACCCTAACCCATACTACCCTTAAAAACGTAATTTTAAAAACTTTTCAACAAGTGTAAAGGCCGAGTGCCACGCGGTAATTAAAACACAAGCATACACACAGAGCGTCATGAAATTTAACATGAAAAGCAACAGCGGATCAATCACATCAAGCATGCATATATATACATATATATGTACATAAGCCATATTCATCCCTAAGGATGTCACTTATACAAAAACTAGCATATCAAAAGGTAACACCGATATACGATGAAATCCAAGCGTAAACCCCTACTCGATGTTACATTACCAGAGCATTTACTATTTACAAACTCTAGTCAAAAGCTAGTACTAAGAGGAGTAATCTATTCTAAGTCTCCTCACCAAAAGGTACTTCAACACCACGCTAAAACCGCAGTCTAAACGTCGGCACCGTCCTCAGCCTGAATATCTGAACCCCCAAAGGTCCAGCAAATAACACAAAGCAGAGAGTTAGAAAACATAACCGCATATCATACGAGTATAAGAAAGGTCTTACACTTTCGAACTACATCATACATATTCTAACTCACGTCAAAACATCGCACCAAACAGTTATCAATTAATAAAGTTTAGCACAGTTCAACCAGATAATGTCACATACCATTTATCAAATATATGCGCATTTACCCTAATGTATCTAATGCCAATCATTCTATGTCATGTCATCCCTAGACACGACTAATGCATGTGGTACCAATTGCCTTTTACCCCTCATGGATAAGTTAAACAGTTTTACATCTTGCCGGATTGTTCGGAACTTACCAAACCTTCATATCCCTCATGGATAAGTTAAACAGTTTTATATCCTGCTGGATAGCAGCTCTAGACCTTATGGATTCATCTAATCCGATCCTCGGCTTCCTTATGGACTCAAAAATCCATTTAAATCTATTGGAACCCTAGTTTCCAATTCAACATATATATACATGAATGCATGTATGTTTACACATATCATCAATATGATATTTCTCTAGCTCGAAGCTACTCTTTTATGAACGCGGGAACACAATCCTAACACATTCAGTTAACATTGCAAATTAATGCCAAAACATAACATTGCTCACATTAAGCTACAATCTTATTGCATATACGTTTATCAATCATATAACGATTAACAATAAGCATTAACAGTATCAACATGTATCAACAATCATGTAAGGATACCCTTAAACCATGTTACAAGTGCCTGAATACACTTACAAACATTAACAAAAGTTGCAGGTTCAGTACTGTTCGCTAAGCGAATCCATAGCGAACAGGTAGCGAACTCATTCGCTAAGCGAAGCTCAATTCGCTGTAGCGAACTACATCAGAGGATTACAGGTACATGGCGAACAGGTAGCGAGCTTGTAGCGAGCTTATTCGCTGTAGCGAGCTACTGTTCGCTAAGCGAACTACACCAGAAAGAAAATATCTGTTCTTGAGCTATCTAAGGCGGTTTAACCTCAAATCAACTCAAAAATGCATCCAAACATGTTATAAATTCATATAAACAGCCATTCCAAACATATATGGTATCAAGGAACATTAATCATCCCTTCCAAACATCCAAATACCTCAAATGACCAAAATCATGTCAATTTCTTGGGTTTTAAGTAACTTTCATAAACTTTTCAAAAATGATCCAAACAGATACATATTTATCATGGAATCAAGTTAGTGATTAACACATACAAAGTGATGATGAAGAACATCACACTCACATACAAAATCTTAATCAAAGGTCTAAAAGAAATTGAGTGGGAGAGTTCGGGAACGGAGACATAGACAATCTCCCCCCTCCTTGTCACTCAAGAATCATGAATTCTAATCTCTTACCTTAAGCAAAGATGATGATCCAAGCCTTCTCTTGCTCAAGCTTTCTCTCTTGATCAAACCCTAGCTTAGCTCTATGGTTTTGCTCTTGCTCTACTCACTCAAAACTCAAGGAAATGAAATTATGATACTATTCAAAGTTGATATTGCTACTTATACCATTCCCTAAAGTCATGGACCAAGCCCAATTGGCTTAGGCCCATATGGCCTCTCACGCCCCTTTAAGCCCAAAACAAGGTTCTCGCGCCTAATAACTTACGATCGGCTAAATAATTATTCGTCGCTCACTAAAATAATAAAAGCCAATTAATAAATAAAATAACATTTAATAAAATATATGAATACGAAAAATGGGTCGTTACACACTTCGTTTTAAGTCAGCGTTTGGCTGATTACACAAAATTTAGTTATTTAGGTAGGAAACTCCTTTCCAATTGTATCTCATACAACTCTCATATCCTTTCTATTGGGTGAATAACGCTTATTCTAATCCATCACATGGAATAACCCAATGCTTGCTTCTAAAGTCATATAATCTTATTATATTTTCTTTAGTTAAGTTAGACCCATTAAATAACGATCGGATAAACAAATTACCTCACCGCAACTTATCAATATTGACAATGCACTTCGCGTTGGCAAAACCTACATTGATCGATATTGATCTTGAAGGGCGCTATTCGTTGGAAAGCGATAAAACTTAATATTAATTCCTTTGAGGGCTTTTATAATTAGTTTGATCTCACCTTACCACGGCTTACATACAATGACGTCACTCCATACATAACATGCATCAACATACATAATATAATAAAGTGACATGGTTATGGCCCCTAGCGCGATTGTTCCCTCAAGCCAATGAGAGAACCTATGCTATATCTAAGAACGACCTATACTTCTCCAAGATAGATCTTCATTGTTGTCCTTCCTGTCCTATTTGCTAATCTTATATTACATCACTACAAGAAACTCGTGTTCATACGAGGGAGTGAGATGAGAAGAGAAATTACATCAAGAGAATATAAGAGAGGCACGACACGCAGGCCGTATTTAAAATCCCAAATAAAACGAAAAGAAGAACTAAGGCCATAACCATTCATCATGCAACTTTAATAACAATAAACACATAATTTATTATTATTATTAAATTAGTCCAATTAATAAAATACCATGATTGATCACCTTAAGCTAAATTTCGATGAACACTTCATCAGTGAATCCTAATCACACCAACACTTGATGCTTCAGATATAAACCCTAGCCGTACTCTGTTTGTATAACAATACAACCCTTGTATTGTTAAAATAATACAGTAATCATTCATCTAAACGTTTCAGAATTTTGTTCATCATAGACGATTGGATATATGATGCTTCACCAGTTATCGGTTCCGAAGCTCACGCTCACAATCATCCATGCTCACGACAATCACTTAAAACTTTCAATGAACAATATGTTCTGTTTATATAACAACACAACACTTGTATTGTTATAAACCCTAATACAACGACCATTCATCAAAACGTTTCAGGAATTTGTTCATCACAGACGATTGGATATATGATGCTTCACCAGTTATCGGTTCCGAAGCTCACGCTCACAATCATCCATGCTCACGACAATCACTTAAAACTTTCAACGAATGATACTATCAGTATATCACATACACTGATGTCGTATCAGAATTATACCATAAATCACATATATGTTAAGATTGATCATTCAAATTTTATTAATCTTTGTTATTATAATTATTAATACCGATTCTGATCATATTAATAAAACTGTAAATAACAACAAAACCGATTCATGGTTTCACAAGTGGCTCTGATACCACTGAAGGAAAATCGTGTTTAAAACAGAGTGTAAAACGCAGCGGAAATTAAAATTTTCCTTCGATGGATCCTTGCGAATGGACATGATCAGGGTTTCGGTTATTACCTTTGAAGAAAAATTCCTCGATTCTGAATTGATCACAAGCACCGCACGATCGCAGCACCTCTAGCCGGTCCACACGAACAGTTTCCGTTCACCTCTTAGTTCTAGCTGCGAGACGACGGTAGAGGGAGATTTAGTGCGGTTAGGGTTTTAGAGAATTTCAGGGTTTCTCTAAAATTCGGATTATATGTGTAACACCAGACTGAATTGCATAAGGCCCTATTTTTAGAGCTTCTTATGTTGTCTTCAGGCCAAAGCGGTTATTGGACTTCGCAAGCCCAATAACCTACTGTTACTAATCGCACCCCACTAATAAGTCATACTTATTTCTCCCGTCATTAACTGTCCTTATGTGTGTGACCCTATAGGTTCCTATGACGTTGGCAATAATATTAATCTCAATATTATAAACAGTGAGCGGTATCTAGCAACACATCACTGCTACCCAAGTCACAAGAATGTCACGTGATCTGACAAACCTTTCCGTGATAAATATCTTGTGTATAATTACCCTTTTACCCTTATGTCTATATTGAACACAAGGCATAGTACGTCACCCTTGTTAAGTTCAATATTGGGCCCATAGACATATCTCCTGTTATGTAGGAGGGGTAAATTCCATCTAGGTCACTCATGTCCCTTAGCATGATTCGTGGAATACCCATCAACCAACTTTATAGTCATCCTGTTACGGATAACTTTGAATGGCGACAAAGTACTACACTCCTACATCTAGGGAACATAGTGGTTTCAGGTCGAAGGGTGCAATACACCACTTATCACTATGAGAATATCTTATGACATTTCATAACATACTATGTAGTATTCTCATGGTGGGTCAATCCGATATAAATATTACTCTTAATATTTATATCTATGTGAAGACTTGATAACTCTTTATCTATGATCCGTGAGACGTGATCATCAGTCTACCAACATAATATAGTCTCTATGCTTTGATGTTATCCCAATTCACATTAAAGCTCGACTACGAATGTTTTAAGAATAGTGTTCTCATGTGTAATGGATTCTCACGATTAAGTCACACTTAACGTTCCATTCAATGAACTTACTATTCTAGGGACTCTATTATTATTTAACACATAAACATAATAAAGAAAAGTCTTTATTTAATAATTAAATTATCCAATACAAGTATCATGCAATTATAAATAATTGGCCTCTAGGGCTTACACCAACAAAATATTGGTTACATTGCCTAATGCTACGCTAGAAAAGACAAACGCTTTGGGGGCGCAGCGCCAAGGCACGGGCAATATTTATTGCGTTTATGGGACTGTCCAACACCACTTGCTCACATGTAGGGGTGGGCATAGTTCAGTTTATGTGAGAAACTCCAATTGAACCCAACTGAACTGGTAAACCAGTTTGTCAAACCCAACCGAACTGTTTTTCGTGCAGCTTTGAACCAAACTGAACTGGAATTTCAGTTCCAGTGTACCAGTTTTACAGTTTTAAACTGAGAAGTCAGAACCTAATTGTGAATATTATAAATTACAAAAAAAAAATAGCAACTAGGATCTAGATTTTAGAGATAAGTTCACAATCATTAAACTTAATTTTATACAATTAAACAATAATAATAGAAAATTCTATACAATTAAACACTAATAATAGGAAAACATCAAGATATAAAGTTGAATTGTGACTTCAGTATGGTTTAGAGGGTTTTACGGCGGAAATTCCATTAACGATGGGAATTAGGGGGGAGAGAATTCTTCAAATCTACCCCTAAATTAATATTGTGTAGGTAATATTCTTAGTCTTAAAGCCGTCACTTGTAGTTAGACTTAGATGATTCTGTGATATATACTACATTTAGCTATTAGGTGATTATCACAGTTTGTCTTAGGAGGGAAACTGACAGTAGCATAGATTTTCTGATTTCCTTCACAGCAGTAATACACTGATAAAATAGTTATATGTTATACCAGATGATTTAAAAAGGCTTGGTCAGCTTTGCTTCAGGGGAGCATTTTACTGCTTTCTTATCTAGTTAAGGTTTTTATCTAATTGAGATGTTCTTGTTTCCTTTTTTTCCTAAAATATTATTTTAGATGAGGGCTATAAAAGAAGAACTTGGTGATAATGAGGATGATGAGGATGACCTGGTTGCCCTTGAAAGGAAGATGCAGAAGGCAGGAATGCCACCAAATGTATGGAAACATGCACACATATAGTTGAGGTATTTTTTGATAGAATCATAATGAAATATGGTGATGATTGATCTTTGTCAGGAATTACTTGCTCTATATGTTAAGTAAATTGATGAAAAATCAGATATTGTCATTATCAAAGTGATTCTACAACCTTGTAGAGACAATCAGTTCATTTTACTATAATTGTTCTCTCAGGAGGCTTAAAAAAATGCAGCCTCAACAACCTGGGTATAACAGTTCGCGGATTTACCTTGATCTTCTTGCCGATCTCCCCTGGCAGAAGGCCAACGAAGAGATTGAAATGGACTTAAGAGCTGCACAAAAGCGACTGGACAGTGATCACTATGGTTTAGTGAAGGTCAAGAGAGAATTATTGAATACCTGGCAGTTCGCAAGGTTGCTAAATACTCTGTTACTATGCCTGTCAGTATCTAATGGATTGTATAATTTACTGTCACTACAAGAAAAATTGAAGACAGCGACGGTCCATTTGAGGCGGTATCAAGTGAACCGCCGCCGCTCATGTCAATACTGACGTTTAATGCGGCATTCATTCAACCGCCGTTGGTGTGTGTAAATCTCGGCGGTTGCTGTGGTAAAGTGGCGGCAGTTTTATTGTGTTCCGCGGCGACTGGATTAGAAATAAATGTTCGTTCACGATTAGGAATGAGTACCCCCCTCTCTCTTATTCTCTCGCACGAAAATTTCACAACCCAGTTTTAGTGTGTATCGCACGACCCCTTGTTTTCAAAAAAGAAAGCTTCAACACTTCTCTTCTCTTCTCTGCTTGTTCGACCCCTTGTTTTCAATATCATGTGATGAAATTTTTATATGAATTGAGACAAATTTCTATAATTTTTCTATTTTTTGTCTTTGATTATGATGATTTAGAGTTTTTAGTCCATTTAGGGTTTTGAATTTTATCAATTGATGGTTTAGGGTTTTTGCTAGTTATAGTCATTCAATTAGTTTTGAAAGGGTTTGACGGCACATGCTATATTCCTTATGAAATAATTTATTGCTAGTTTGCTTATGAAGGGTTTGATCTGATATTGCTAGTTTGCTATTAGTTTTCTTAACATTTAAATATATTCTCATGAATATTGTTTTTGATCAGTAGTAAGTGAAAGTGTGCAGCAACCACTACTCTGCTATGACAACTTGATCAGGACAATTTTTCTATTTCAAGAAGGTAACTTTATTTGCTTTCAACTAATGAGTTTGTTGGTCTGCATGCTTGGGTTTAACCCCCAACATGTGTGTTTGTGGATTGTCTTGTACATTTTTAGCATAAGTTGTTTATCCTTTGGTATTTGATTTAGAACATGATTTGAAGGTTAACTATGTTTATTTAGGATATTGTGTTTTCAAGGCTTACTGTCTTTGATTGGTGTTGATTACGGCATTGGGAAAAGTACTCTATTGTTGTAGGTATGACTTTAGTTAGATGATTTACTTGCTTCAATTTAATATCACTATTTTGTGGACTTTTTCTATATTACCCAAAAATTAGGAAGTAATATCAACAATATAGGCTCCTCAGATCTTAGGATGGACCAAAATTTCTTTAAAATATTACTATAGGAATTTAAAGTATCAATATAACCAAGAAAAGTTATGAGATAGTATTAATATTATAGTGCATTATATGTTCTAGTGTTGATGCTTCATGGATTTATTTTGTTTGGATTGTCAATTAAACTTGACTTTATCTCCTATTGTTGATTTTCATATGTAGATTCTACTCTTTTTGTGGCTGCAATTCTGCAGATAGTTGAATATATTATAGATAATATTTTTTTGGCTTGCACAACTCTTAGATTTTGGTACTATCACTCAATTTTTATGTTTTAATGTGTTTTACATGAGAAAGCTTAGTTCTAGATTTTATTTTGAGTAAATGCACTGTTATAGGTGGAGACATGACAAAGTTTTATCATTAGTTGTATGTTTGAATACATAGTCTTTCTTGAGTGAATTTATAGGTCCTTTACGTGTGTTGCTCTAGTTATTGAATTATTTACAGATTCTTTTCTTGTATGTGTATGTATACATGTCTATTTATTTGACGAAACATAGATGCTTTGGATGAAACAAAGATGCTTGGACCAATGAATTTAGTATGTTTGATTATCTCAACAAGAATGCTATCTTGCTAACATGTGTTTATTATGTGTTTGTTAAATGTATCTTTTGGATAAACTTTGAGATTGATTGACCTTTTGACTGTATAGTATATGTTTTCGATGCGGTCTTTATTATGTTGATTTGGTTCTTTCGAATGTTATTTTGGTTCCTATACTGCTTGTCATCAAGTGCCGGTGAAGTTTAGTGCAAGAATTATGTATTGATTTTGGTCATGATGTTTGTAGACAAGGGGCAGTAGGAAGCAAGTGCCATAGACATGATCGTGCCAGTAGGATTGAGAGAATCTTAAGCTTTTCATGCATCTGATGGCAATGCTGAACTGGTCTTGTCAATGCAGGTAAAATCATTGTTAACTCTGATAGTAACCCAACTCTCGTGAAGGAAAAAGAACTTAAGCATCTTGGTAATGGAGATGTCAATTCTCATGTTTGTAAAGTGTATTAATTCATTATATTGTGTTTCCTCACTAATAAAGTTTGATATTATTTTTTATGGAATTGTGGCATATAATTGATTTGAAAATAGGAACAACAGTACATCACCAAAGGGGAGCAGCCAATTGAATTTCCATGACATCTATGTTTCTATTCAAAGCTATTGGCCCTGTTGCTGGTGGTACAATGTGAGTCTGAATTTTTCTTTTTATCTCAAAATCTACACTACAACAGAGTAGTGAACCTTTAATAGCTCAAACTATTACATTGACTATATGGTTATATGGTATAAGGCATTGTTTATCCAATATATAAGCTTTAAGAGCCAGGGCAGTGTGGTCTCTTCCACTTTTGGTTGACGTTCTTATTTATGCTTCATGTTAGTATTAATTTTCTGCATACTTTTAGTTTACCCTTATGTGACTAGTGGCAGTGCAGCCTCTAGGCTCTTCAGTAACATTTTTTAGTAACATTTGTACACTTCTGTTATGTTAAGCTTTGTAATTCACTTTTCTCCAACTATAATTGTGCAGGCACAAATAACTTCAATATTGAGGATGGTCCATTATTGTGACAAAGTGCATGTGCTTAGGGAGGCCATTAATATCCTGTGGAAATCGAGCATGGTCCATTATATATTTTCTTTCTTCTTGGTAATAATTCTGAATTATTGAGCAATGATTTCTGTTTCATCTCATCACACTGATATTGATATTAAATTGTGGCTAAATCATTGTGTTCAGAACTTCTCCTTTAAAAGTTTGATTTTCTGCTCAGAACTTCTCCTGTGGAAGTTTGAGGAAAGGAATCTTCATTGCTGAAGCAGTTTTCATCTTTGCAACCATGATTCTTAAAGTATACTACTACATGTACTTCACAAAGGCAACCACAACTCCACTTTCTCAGAAGACTAACAGGGTTAGTTCGTCAGTTGGAATGACTGGAGATACATGATGAATCATGGATGAATCATGAAAGGGTAACAAATTTTGAGTATTCATTCTAATGGATGTTAAACTCAAAGGCAAGTTATTGTACCATTTAAGTTTAGGTGAAGGGGATATACTAAGTTAAATTTTTGGAAGCATGTGTCATATGCAATGAGGTTTCAGATAAACTTTATATTGTATTTTTTACTATTAATTAATTATTTGTCTGAGTATTTTTTTATTGTGACTTAAATAATTTTTTTTGGCTACTTTGTATGAGTATATATATTTTATTTTTGATTTTTTTGCAGGAAACAAAAAAAATAGCGTTTAAAAATTGCAGGAAAAAAAGCGTTTAAAAAAATTTGTGGGAAACAAAAAATAATTGATTTTTTTTAAATATAAAAGCGAATAGCGGCGCTGCGGCGGTTACAACCGACGCTAAAAGCTTAAAAATAGTTGGAAAATAATTACAAAGAGCGACGGTTCGAAACCGCCGCACAATCAATACAACCGACGCTAAGGTCCATGCAGCGGTTATTCCAACGATTTACTGGAAACGCTGCTGTATGCTGTAGCGACGCTGCTTGTTGCGTCAGTTGTCCAACCACTGCATTAGTCAATTAGCGACGAAAAAAACCGACGCTAATGCTTTTTTTTCAGTGGTCGCCGCTTTCCAGCTTTTTTTGTAGTGTGTGTTTCTAATTTTAGTGTGTATGCATCACAGCTTAAACCAGATGCAAGAGGTCCAGCGTTGTGCTTTGTTGGGCCACCAGGTGTCGGGATAACATCATTGGCATCTTCTATTGCTGCTGCTTTGGGAAGAAAGTTTATCCGCATATCCCCTGGTGGAGTCAAGGATGAGGCCGATATTAGGACATAGGAGAACATATGTTGGAAGCATGCCTGGATGGCTTATAGATGGATTAAAGGTGTAGGGAGGGGCAACAATTACTACAAGATAATTGCAACCAGAATTTCCTGCATGTCCATTATATGTAAGATAATTATTATGATGTTTTGTATTTTGGATTTCAATGGTTGTACTTTAATGACATTATTACTATATATATGTTGAATGTTGAATTTGGCTATGGATGTTGAATTTTAGTATTATGTTCTTGATGCCAGTTATGTTATATTGTTGGTATTGTGGGTTAGATTTTTTTAATAAAAAAAAAGATTTCAAATATATAAAAAAAGGTAGGTTTTTGAAAAAAAAAAACATAAAGTTAAGATTTCACATCTGGTGGACTTGGTCAGATGTAAAACGTTCAATTTAATTTTAAAAAAATAATATTTGATTTTCGCCTTGGTCAGAGGTAAAACGTGTTTTTTTACATCTGACTACGCCAGATGTAAAACGTGTATACTTACTAAGTCTCGTGCGCCTACATCTGACATTTTTCAGATGTAAAAAGTGTGTTTTGCCAGATGTAAAAAAGATTTTTTCTACTGGTGCAAAGCTGCGTTCGGTCATTCACTGGGCGTAGCAAACTATTTTTTCTTGCCACCAACTATTTGTTTAAACTAGAAAACAGGATCTATGACTCAAACACAAAACGAGTACAGGTAGCCACACGGCTCGACTCTGTTTGAGTTCAAACTCAAAACTAAAAATGAGATAGAGGAGTTCAAGTAGCCTAACAGCTCGACCCTCTTAAGTTTATGTCCAACTAATGTCAATCCTATGGCAAATAATACTCGAGTTCAGATAGAGCACAAGCACAGGTGATAAATACAAATGGAGACCTGTTGCCTCTGAGGCTCAACTTGAGTACAAGCCCGGGAAGCCAAATGCAACCACTAAAGCAAGAATGAGTCCCTGTCCAAATTCTACTACAAGTGTGACAAGGAGACTCAAGAAATTTAGAAGCAACAAGAGTGGTCCTTGTTAAATGTCTTAACAAGACAAACAAGGAAGATTACAAGCGCAACTAAGGAGCAAGAATATTGGTGCTCGTCAAAAGTCTTTAACAAGACTAACAAAGAGTTGTGGCAAGAGGTGTGACAAAATTGAATCATGAAGGAGGTAAGAGAAGATAATTTAATAAATTCAAATTTGAGCAACTACAAACTATGCATGGAGTTTCCGAAATATGCATCAAGGAGGAGTGTTGAAATATGATGCACATTTCTAGATATTTCTAGAATACATTAGTAGTTTATAGAATAACTTAGCATTGATGCACATGCTAGAATTTTCTAGAACTATAACACTTTAGAAGTTGATCATGGAATAAATCAATACCATATATGTATTAGGAAAATGTCATGAAAATTCTAGAATGTAGTATCTAGAATATACACTCATACCTATAAATAGGTAAACTATGTGCAATTGTACTCAAGCCTTTGAGATGCAATGACAATAACAATAAGAGTTCACCATGCTACCACTACTCTCCTACTACTACTAATGTGTTAGCTCTTGTTCCATGTTACTGAATACTTCTATATTAGCTTTCACACTACTTGTTACTATCCTTCAACTATCAACCAAAGTCTTCTACAATATCAAACTAATTCTAAACTATCACTACTACCTCAACTACTAACAATCTCATAAAGAGAGCTCTGACGATTCAATTTTCATTTTGTTAGTACTACTAGTATTTACTGCATCGTCGGAATAAAGCATTTAGGTTTCTCTTCTCAGCGTAGATTTTTTAATTTTTTTTACGATAATAAACTTAATTCGTTTCATTATTCATGTAGTATTCAATACAAGGAAGAATCGACTCAAAAACATTGCGACTAGCTAAGGAATAGGTTGCCCTTGCTAAGTGGTGAGCTACCATATTCGCTTGCCGCTTGACAAACTTTATCTCAAAGTTTTGAGCTAATAATAATAATAATAATAATAATAATATCGACTGCATGTGAGAAATTACAATACTAAATTCCGACGAACCAATATGCCTAGAGGAAATAGCATCAACTATCACTTTAGAATCACTCTCAAATATGACATGAGAAAATCCTCTATTGATTCCTTCTTCAATTGCTTCTTTGAGTGCCATTGGTTCCAGCAAGTATGAATCGTCCGCGGTGATCGCGTAAACACCAACTCCAACACTTGCTCTGGTTGCATCAAGGAAACTGGCATCCACGTTGCACTTCAAATAGCCTTGTCTTGGTGGCCTCCACTGTGGTACTGCTGTTTGTTGCTGCATATTTTGCTCCTCAAATACTTCTTGTACTGCAGCCCATTCACTCCACATCTGATTTGCCTTGGCTCCTACTTGCCGTGCATTAATACTGTGCTGTCCCAGACTAGTGTGTTTCGATTCTGCCATATCTGCCACATAAGAACAGCCACCTTCCCTGCAACTGCAATCAGCGTGCTTTCAGTAGTACTGCATATGTTCTAAATAAACTCATCAAAATTCTGTGTTGCATGTTGGCGCTGCTGCAGTATGTGTCCAAGTCCCATGATATTCCACGCTTCCTTGCTTCCATCACAATCAAAGAATATATGCCATTCTTCTTCCGGCTCCACTGTGCATGAAGGACACTCCAACGGACATTGTACATATCGATTTCTTAACCGTACCCGAGAAGGTAGACATTCCTTGCAAATTCTCCATAACAAATGCTTGGTCTTTGGGGGTGCTTTAATCTTCCATAACCTTCCCCAATCTGCTTCCCTTCTTGGTGGTCGATTTGCATACCTTAACTCATAAATACAACTTTGTTGGAAGTTACTAACTGAACTACACTTACGAGACGAGTTACATTTTTTTTTTATGAAAAGTTGCATAAATTTTTAATAAATACTAATATGTATAATTTTTAATAAATAATATGTATAACTGCGACAATAGTTTTATACTAAATACACCTGCAAAATAAAAATACGTCTTTTCCCAAAACATTATCTAACTTGACTTATTAATATATACTATTATAATATATTATAAATATATTAAAGGTCTGTTTGGATTGACTTATTTCTAAGCTTATGAGAAATAGTTTAGCAAATAAATACTTTTAAGTTTTTTTTTTCACCACTAGTATCCGGCTCACTGGACCGCCTAATCTGATTTGGGGTCAGTTTCTGGCGTTAAGTGGTTTCAGCCCCCTCCGATCACAATTGCGGGAATCAGATGGAGTAAGTTTTTATGTTTATTGATACTCCCTCCGTGATACTTTTTATAAGCAAAATTGTACTTTTTCAGTTAATTATATATAGATTAAATAAAATGTCACAGAGGAAGTATGTTTTTACTATTAAAAATTATATCTTTATAAGATTTTTTTTTCATAAAGTTGTACATTTTCATAAAAATTTATTTATTTATTTGTAAGAATTATTTTACATAAGCTACAAAATAAATCAATTCAAACAAACCTTAAATATCAAATGCAAAAAGAGAAAATAATTGTAAAAGACTATAAGTTGTGTCTCGTAAAAAAAAAAAGTGTGCACTATAAATGCTGGTTGTTGGTGTTTTGATTGGCTACATTTTGCAAAAGCCAACCAGCCAGATGCTGGACTGAGGTGCTGTAGCATTATAGTACAGCATCCTGATGCTCTGTTTTTCGTGCAGAATTTTTATTTCAAATCTGAGTCAAGATTTGCTTCAATTATATATTCAAGCACGTGCGTCTGGGCAAAACGAGCCTTTCTCAGCAAGTTTTATTGAAGTCGGCTGAAGGAATGTTATTTAAAACAAAAATATAATTATATTATATTTTTGGCGTTTTTTTTGTTTGGTACAACATGAAACAAACAAATTATATTTTTGAAATTAATTTAGGGTTGGGCCGCAATTCCTACAGCTGTACATGTCTGAAGACCTAACTTGGACATCAAGACAATTGAAGACTATAAATATGTGAAGCCTCAAGCCTTTACAACTCGTGAATTCTAAACCTTGTATTACAAAAGTGTGCGTTTTTAAGGTTTAGTGTGTGTGTCTTTTGTGAGCCTTTCTTGTGTCGTTTTTGATGCAAGTTTAGGACTGGGTTTGTGTTGTTTATTGTAAGCTGCTCCTAAGCTTTTAAGCACGGAGTTAGTTTGTGTGATTCACTCATAAGCTTTTAAGCAAGAGTGTGGTCTAGTTTCTAGGAGAGTGTCTCCATCCTGATTATTATTATTGACAGCAACATAGTACGTGTTGTTAGAGGGAATTTGGGACAGGGTCTCATTATCTAAGAGGTTCTTAGGTAGGATTGCACGGGTAGTGTCTAGGTGATAAGTCAAGTACCGGGTGTTGGTCGAGGGCTTTGAACTAGAGCTATTATAGTGGATTCATTCCTGGATTGGTATCCCCCAGAGTAGGTGACGTTGCACTGAACTGGGTTAACAATTACCTGTCTTATTTATTATTCTGCAAGTTATTTATTTATTTACTGTGTTCTGCGACTGTCTTGCTGCAACGTGTGCTATAGCATCTTGTGCAGCATTGTGTTCACTGCGTGCCAGATTTCAATTGGCATCAGAGCAGGCACCCTTTCTAGTTATAGGGTGAGCTCTAGGGAGAATGTCTGGCAACATGGAAAAAGAAGGAGGGCTTGTAAGCAGACCACCGCTTCTAGTTGGTGTCTCCAACTATGATTATTGGAAATCACGCATGATTGCTTTCCTAAAATCTATGGATAGCAAAACTTGGAAGGCTGTTCTGAAAGGATGGGACCCCCCTGTGGTCATGGACAAGGATGGAAAGCCAACACTTGAACTAAAAGCTGAGGAGGACTGGTCTAAAGAAGAGGATGAGCTTGCTTTGGGAAACTCAAAAGCATTATATGCATTATACAATGGGGTAGACAAACACATTTTCAAACTGATCAAAAAATGTGTCTCAGCAAAGGAAGCTTGGAAGATTCTTGAAACTGTTCATGAAGGTACTCCTCAGGTAAAAATGTCTAAATTACAGATTCTTACTACTCAGTTTGAAAATTTACGTATGAAGGAGGAGGAAACAATTCAAGATTTTCATATGACTATTCTAGACTATGATAATCAATTTGATGCTTTGGGAGAGAAAATTCCCGAAGAAAAGTTAGTAAGAAAAATGCTTAGATCACTTCCAAAGAAATTTGATATGAAAGTCACAGCTATGGAAGAAGCTAAAAACATATCTCAGATGAAGCTGGATGAACTGGTTGGATCACTCCAAACTTATGAAAGTGTTGCAAATGGAAGAAGTGAAAAGAAAAAGAAGAGCATTGCCTTCTCATCTAAAAATAATGAAGAAGAACTGGAGGATGAAGAAGAATCTAATGAGAGTATTTCTGAGGCCATGGTGTTATTGGGAAAACAATTCAACAAAGTTCTGAAACGAATGGATAAGAGACCCAGGTCAAATTTCAAAAACAATGCTCCAGGCACTATGCGCAGCAATGAAAATCAAGGAAAACCAAAAGGTGAGGAAAAATCAAGCTTAAACAGAAACATTCGATGTCATGAATGTGAAGGATATGGTCACATCAGACCTGAGTGTCCAACATATCAGAAGAGAACAAAGAAAGGGCTAACTGTCAGTTGGTCTGAGGATGATGACTCAGAAGATGATACAGCATCTGTAACTGCTAAACATATCTCAGTCTTAACAGGTATTGTTACATCTGATACAGAATCTGATGATGGAGAGGTAACCTATGAAGAGCTTGCTGCATCCTACAAGGAACTTTGTCTTAAGAGTGAAGAAATCTGCAGGGTTATTGGGAAACAAAAGGTAACCATCAATGAGTTAAAAGCAAAAAAATCTGAGAATATCTCAAAGATGGAGGAACTTCAAAAGAAGGTAAATTTTCTATCCTCTGATCTTGAAATCTGCAGGGTTATTGAGAAACAAAAGGTAACCATCAATGAGTTAAAAGCAGAAAAATTTGAGAATATCTCAAAGATGGAGGAACTTCAAAAGAAGGTAAATTATCTATCCTCTGATCTTGAAGAAGCTAAGGAAGTCATTGAAAAATTAAATGCTGACATTTGGCGGCTGAGAAAATTCTCTGACATGTTGTATAAAGATGATGAGCATCTTGACAAACTTCATAAGGCTGATGGTCAACTGGAGGAAATCTTAGAGAAAAATGTTCGAAAGCCTAGGAATATTGGGCTTAGCTATGAGAATGTCAACAAATTCAAAAAATATAGTCCTGACCTCATGTACATGGATCCTAGAGAAACTCAAAAGCAAAGGATGCCTTATCAAAAGCCGCAGCATCATCAGCAGCATTCCATGTCAAGAAATAGAAGAAAACACCATGCTTGAAGATGTCATTACTGTGGTAGAAAAGGGCACATAAGGCCTTACTGCTACAAACTATATGGGTACCCTAACAGACGTCCTCAACATAAACCTGTTTCCACAACTGCCTCTACTCAACAAGAATGGAAACCTAAAGGTGAAAATGAGAAGAAAAGTGATACAACTCAAGAAGAGACTACTGCTCTGATTGCTCACACATCACTTAGGGCTTCATCAAGGGAAGACTGGTACTTCGATAGTGGCTGTTCAAGACACATGACCAGAATAAGTAAATTTCTTGTTGGTATAAAGTCTTATTCAACCAGCTTTGTAACCTTTGGTGATGGTGCAAAAGGAGAAATTGTTGGGATAGGGGAGCTCAGAAGTAATAGCTTGCCTAAACTAAACAATGTGCTGTTAGTAAGAGGATTGACTGCAAATTTGATAAGTATTAGTCAACTATGCGACCAAGGAATGAAAGTAAACTTCACCAAGTCTGAATGTTTGGTTACAAATAACGAAGGTGAGATTTTGATGAAAGGTGTCAGATCAAAAGACAACTGCTATCTATGGGTTCCCCAAGAAGAAGCAAATATGTCAACATGCTTAATCACTAAAGAAGATGAAGTAAAACTATGGCACCAAAAGCTTGGTCATCTTAATCTAAGAAGCATGAAGAAAGCAATATCTAAAGAAGCCATCAGAGGACTGCCAAATCTCAAAATTGAAGAAGGTAGCATATGTGGAGACTGTCAGATTGGGAAACAAACCAAGATGCCACATCCAAAGCTGCAACATCTTACCACCACCAGAGTTCTTGAACTTCTACACATGGACTTGATGGGTCCTATGCAAACTGAAAGCTTGGGAGGTAAAAGGTACGCATATGTTTTTGTTGATGACTTTTCTAGATACACCTGGATAAATTTCATTAGAAAGAAGTCAGAAACCTTTGATGTGTTCAAAGATCTATGTATTCAACTTCAAAGGGAGAAAAACAATGTTGTATTAAGGATCAGAAGTGATCATGGTAAGGAGTTTGAAAACTCCAGGTTCTCTGACTTCTGTGCCTCTGAAGGCATCATACATGAATTCTCATCTCCCATTACACCACAACAAAATGGTGTAGTAGAAAGGAAAAATAGAACTATACAAGAGTCTGCAAGGGTAATGTTACATGCAAAGAAGCTTTCACATGGTTTTTGGGCAGAAGCTATGAATACTGCCTGCTATATTCATAATCGTGTCACCCTGAGATCTGGAACAACAACTACTCTGTACGAATTATGGAAAGAGAGGAAACCTACTTAAGCACTTCCATGTGTTTGGTAGTAAATGCTACATCTTGTCTGATAGAGAACCAAGAACCAAAATGGACCCTAAAAGTGATGAGGGCATATTCTTGGGATACTCAACAAATAGTAGAGCCTACAGAGTATATAACAATAGAACCAAAACCATGATGGAGTCTATAAATGTGGTAATAGATGACACCTCAAGTGAAACTGCTGAAGATGATACAGAAGATGCTACAGCATCTATAACAGGTGGTGTAGATTGTGAAACTACTAATGAATCCAAGAATGATACAGAGGTTACTGCATCTGAACAAATCTCTGCTACTCCAAAGAAAGGACCTTCTACTCGTACTCAAAAGAATCACCCTACAGACCTGATTATTGGTAATCCCAATCAAGGAATTACTACTAGAAGGACACTTGACTTAGTTTCTAATGCTTGTTTTGTGTCTAAATTTGAGCCAAAAAATGTGAAGGAAGCTCTGACTGATGAGTTCTGGATAAATGCTATGCAAGAAGAGCTAAATCAGTTCAAGAGGAATGAAGTTTGGGACTTGGTTCCTAGACCTGAAAATGCAAATATAATTGGTACCAAATGGGTCTACAAGAATAAGTCTGATGAAAGTGGAACTGTGACCAGAAACAAGGCAAGGCTGGTTGCACAAGGATACTCACAGATTGAAGGGATAGATTTTGATGAGACTTTTGCTCCAGTTGCTCGTCTTGAATCCATTAGATTACTTCTAGGAGTGGCATGCATTCTAAAATTCAAGTTATTCCAAATGGATGTGAAAAGTGCCTTCCTCAATGGGTACTTAAATGAAGAAGTGTATGTGGAACAACCAAAGGGGTTTGTTGATCCAAGCTTTCCAAATCATGTTTACAAATTAAAGAAAGCTCTATATGGATTAAAACAAGCACCTCGAGCATGGTATGAAAGATTGACGGAGTTCCTTATTAGTCAAGGCTACAGGAATGGAGGAAATGACAAGACTCTATTTGTGAAAGATGATCAAGGCAAATTTCTAATAGCACAAATCTATGTTGATGACATTGTCTTTGGAGGAATGTCTAGTGAGATGGTACATCATTTCGTGCAGCAAATGCAGTCTGAGTTTGAGATGAGTCTTGTAGGTGAACTAACCTACTTTCTTGGGCTCCAAGTAAAGCAGATGGAAGATACTATTTTTATCTCCCAAAGCAAGTATGCAAGAAATATAGTGAAGAAGTTTGGTATGGAAAGTGCTGCTCATAAAAGAACACCTGCAGCAACCCATTTAAAGCTTACCAAAGATGAAAAGGGAGTTGATGTAGATCAAAGTCTTTATAGAAGCATGATAGGAAGCTTATTATACCTTACAGCCAGCAGGCCTGATATTACTTTTGTTGTAGGAGTATGTGCTAGGTACCAAGCTGAGCCAAAGATGAGTCATCTTGCTCAAGTAAAAAGAATTTTGAAGTATGTGAATGATACATGTGACTATGGGATCATGTATACTCATGGTGAGAATTCTATGCTAGTAGGATATTGTGATGCTGATTGGGCAGGTTGTGCAGATGATAGAAAAAGCACCTCAGGAGCTTGTTTCTTTTTGGGCAACAATCTTATATCTTGGTTCAGCAAGAAACAAAATTGTGAATCCTTATCTACAGCTGAAGCAGAGTACATAGCTGCTGGTAGTAGCTGCTCCCAGCTATTATGGATGAAACAAATGTTGCTGGAGTACAATGTGGTACAAGATGCTATGGCATTGTACTGTGACAATCTTAGTGCCATCAATATTTCAAAGAATCCTATCCAACATAGCAGGACGAAGCATATTGATATTAGGCACCATTTTATTAGAGATCTAGTTGAAGAAGGTATTGTAACGCTTGAGCATATTTCAACTGAAGAACAATTGGCTGATATATTTACTAAAGCTCTAGATGCAGTTCAATTTGAAAAATTGCGAGGCAAACTTGGTATTTGCCTATTTGAAGATTTGTAGCAGTTACAGCACAAAAGGCGTGCAGTTGAAGTGGTTCTCCTCACTTCATTCATTGGTGCACGCAAATTAAGGGAAGTAATCAAAAATTTCCTTAACTTCCCCTTTCACGCGCTACAACCTCATCATCTCCTCCATCACACTATCTTTCTTCATTCTCTCTCTTCAACAACCACTCAACTTCTCCTCTCAACCTCCATTGTTGAAAACCTTCCTCCAAAAATACAAACCACCATGTCAAGCTCTCAAACTTCATCCCCTTCCAAAAACGACGAAACTTTTCATTCACAAACCACCATATCACCCTCATACGATTCTCTTCCTCAACAAATCACAATCGCCTATCCAATCTCAACCATTTTTCCTGAGGAAACAACGAAGAGGAAGAAGATTTCAGCGAAGAAGACAACGCCAAAGAAAAATCAATTTACTTCGCGTGATGCATCTGCTTCAAAAACGGGTAAGAAATCAAAATATAAATCTACACCTAAAGCTGTTCATACGATGCGTGAACTATATCTTGATAGTCCTATTAAGTCAAATGTGGACGTTAATGTTGGAGCACCTGAAAGTAGTATGAAAAATTTGATGTCTGATATAAGGTCTGAAAACCTAGGTCTAGAAAACCCTAGGACTGCTGAGAAATTGGGGAAACCCACTTTGGAAAAGCCTGATGATATTCTTGATGATATTGGCGCTACTACTAAGGCCAATCCTGAGTCTGAGATGACTTTTAGTGAGAAATCAATTCCAGAACAAGATGCTGCAAATGATGCTACAGCATCTGCAGCACAGGTTGATGTTAACACCACTGTGGTTCCTGATTCACCAAACTCTCCTGTGGTCCCTGTTAATGAAATAAATACTGAAACTTCCATCCCTGCTGATGTCATTACACAGGATAAGGGTAAAAGTGCGAGTGTGCCTGATACAAGTGAGGCAAATGTTATTGATGTTGAAAGCCTCCAATTCAAGAGTACTCCTAGGGCTGGTATATCTAGGAGGCTGAGAAGTAATTCAGGAAAGGATATAGCCACTCCTTCTGAAGCCACCAAAACTAAAATTGGGCCTAAGAAACAGTGGAGCAAGGTCACTATACCCTCTGGAAGTAAGAAGAAGACTGTGAAGAGAAAAACTATCTCCTCTAGTGACTCTGACTATGAGGAAGATCAAGATGCTGAAGCATCTCCTCAGAAATCTGCCAAGAGAAAAAGAATGGCTCCTAATGTCCCATCGGTACCAATTGATAATGTCTCCTTTCATTGTGTTGAGTATGTTGACAGGTGGAAATTCGTGGTCAAGAGAAGGATGGCCATTGAAAGGAATCTAACTGAAGATTTCTTGAAATGTCAAGACATTGTAAATCTGATAGAGGAGGCAGGGCTGATGAAAACTGTATATGAGTTGGGTAAATGCTATGATAAGTTGACTAGAGAATTCTTAGTAAACATCCCAGCTGACTGTGATGACCCTTTAAGTCCTGAATACTTAAAGGTGTATGTAAGGGGCAAATGTGTTGATTTCTCACCAGCCATCATCAATCAACATCTGGGAAGAAGTGATGTTCCTGCACCTGAATTGAAGATATCTATGAATGAGATATGCAAGACTATAACTGGTGACAAAGTAAGAATGTGGCCAAGAGCTGGAAAACTGTCTGCTGCAAAATTAACTACAAAATATGCTCTGCTAAACAAAATTGGTGCAGCAAACTGGGTCCCCACTACACACTCCAACAGTGTAGCTACAGGTTTGGCCAAATTCATCTATGTCGTAGGAACCAGTACTGTTTTTGATTATGGCACTCATATTTTTAATGCAACAATTCTCCATGGGTCTTCTACTGCTGTAAAAATGCCAATAGCCTTTCCCACTGTGATCTGTGGTATTATCTTGTCTCAACATCCTGACATCTGCACTAACTCTGATGTGCCTGTCTCTAGACCCTCAGCCTTGACCATGGATTTTAGATTATTGGAAGGTACACATGCTGCAGACATTGCTGTAGCATCTTTGAAGAAACCAGCTGCAGGTATGACCAAGAGACAGATGATTGCTAATCTCAGGGAGGTTAGTAAAATGCTAGGTGAGAAGAAGGAGCTGGTAGATGGTGTAATCCAAGCCTTGGAGCTTGAGCAGTCACAGGCAAATAAGGATGGAGTTGGTCCTTCCCTTAGCGCTTCCCATGATGATGATCTTGCAGGTGGTGACACTGTAGAAGAGGAGATGGCCTCTGATGAAAGTCCCTCAATATGATCTGCTTCTGTAACTTTTTCTTTATTTTGGATGTTATTTTTTGAAGGCTTAGCCCTTATGGTTTGTAACATGTACTATGTGGTTCCTTATGTTCTGACATCCTGTGACTTTGTACTACTTGGTATTCTATGGTTCTTTGCTCCTATTCTATGGTACTGACTTTATTTGTCAGAATTTGTGGCTAAAAAGGGGGAGTAAAATGTGTTTATGTGTTTATGTGCATGATGTGATTAAGAATGCTATAGCATCTAGTATAGCATGTTTTATGTGATATGCATAATTTGAGGGGGAGTGAAAGTTTATGCATATATTGAGGGGGAGTAGGTAGAATTTATTTTTCTACTACTTTTAATATGCATGCTTATATAGGAATTTATTTTTCCTATTCTCTGTGGCGTTGCTTAAATTTTAAGGAGTTTATTTCTCCGATCTTGAATCCACTATGTGAGAGTTTATTTCTCTCTGTCTGTACTTTGAGGCTAAGATGTGTTATGTTCCGCTGTTGCATGCCTCTGATGCTTACGTGCTAGCTATCTATTCATCTGATGAATTTCTTTACTCTCTTTCCTAGTTGTGTGCGTATGTTGACTCGAAGAAAAGTTTAAATAGCTTAGCATCGTTCTACTTTCTTTCCTAGTTGTGTGCTTATGTTGACTCGAAGGAAAGTCTAGACTGTATCTCTCTATGCACTGGCCTAAGGTTGTTTTAGCCAAAATTTGCCAAAGGGGGAGATTGTTGGTGTTTTGATTGGCTACATTTTGCAAAAGCCAACCAGCCAGATGCTGGACTGAGGTGCTGTAGCATTATAGTACAGCATCCTGATGCTCTGTTTTTCGTGCAGAATTTTTATTTCAAATCTGAGTCAAGATTTGCTTCAATTATATATTCAAGCACGTGCGTCTGGGCAAAACGAGACTTGCTCAGCAAGTTTTATTGAAGTCGGCTGAAGGAATGTTATTTAAAACAAAAATATAATTATATTATATTTTTGGCGTTTTTTTTGTTTGGTACAACATGAAACAAACAAATTATATTTTTGAAATTAATTTAGGGTTGGGCCGCAATTCCTACAGCTGTACATGTCTGAAGACCTAACTTGGACATCAAGACAATTGAAGACTATAAATATGTGAAGCCTCAAGCCTTTACAACTCGTGAATTCTAAACCTTGTATTACAAAAGTGTGCGTTTTTAAGGTTTAGTGTGTGTGTCTTTTGTGAGCCTTTCTTGTGTCGTTTTTGATGCAAGTTTAGGACTGGGTTTGTGTTGTTTATTGTAAGCTGCTCCTAAGCTTTTAAGCACGGAGTTAGTTTGTGTGATTCACTCATAAGCTTTTAAGCAAGAGTGTGGTCTAGTTTCTAGGAGAGTGTCTCCATCCTGATTATTATTATTGACAGCAACATAGTACGTGTTGTTAGAGGGAATTTGGGACAGGGTCTCATTATCTAAGAGGTTCTTAGGTAGGATTGCACGGGTAGTGTCTAGGTGATAAGTCAAGTACCGGGTGTTGGTCGAGGGCTTTGAACTAGAGCTATTATAGTGGATTCATTCCTGGATTGGTATCCCCCAGAGTAGGTGACGTTGCACTGAACTGGGTTAACAATTACCTGTCTTATTTATTATTCTGCAAGTTATTTATTTATTTACTGTGTTCTGCGACTGTCTTGCTGCAACGTGTGCTATAGCATCTTGTGCAGCATTGTGTTCACTGCGTGCCAGATTTCACTAGTGGAGTAAAAAAAGAGTAGTAGATTGAGAAGGTTGGTACTATAGCGAGTAATTGGTCAATTTAGTTCCTAAACTATCACTCTCTCACCAACTTAGTCCCTAAACTATTAAAAACAACTAAAAGGTCCCTAATCTATTTTTCATCCGTCAATTTAGTCCCTAAACTATCACTCTCTCACCAACTTAGTCCCCAAACTATTTAAAACAACTAAAAGGTCCCTAAACTATATTCACATCCTTCAATTTAGTCCCTCATAAACATCATTTTATGATTCCTAACAAACCTGTTATAATATCTCCAAGGCACTTCTTAACAAACTGGCATGGATGAAAAAAGCTAGCTCCTACTAGTATTACCAATAATACAACCGGCCTGCAAAGATAATTCACCATACAAATGCTTGAAATTTAATAAGTGAGAACAAAAAACAGACCTGATTTTAGCGTAGTCTCTAACAAGAAAAGTAAATGCTTGAGCTTGAGAAGCTTCCGGTCCAGTGAGACCATAAAACTCACTAGGATAAGCAGTATTATTAAACCAGACAAAACAACAAGCAATAAAACCCAAAACGGTTGAATCATATTTTTTTTTTTTGTAATCTTTCAGTCAAAAAGTTTAATAAAAAAAATATTCTGTGTTAAAAAAAAAAAGAAATCAACAATTGCCACTTTTTTCATATTAAAGATCTCTTTCGTTCTAAATGATTATTCTGAAAGAATGAATTGAGTTATGCGACTAGAGGTTGTTTTCATCGAAGCACGTGGAAGAAGAAAGGGTGCTAATATTTTAGGGTTTTATAGACAAGTTAACCGAGGACTAAATTGACGGATGAAAAATAGATTAGGGACCTTTTAGTTGTTTTTAATAGTTTAGGGATTAAGTTGGTGAGAGAGTGATAGTTTATGGACTAAATTGACGGATGAAAAATAGATTAGGGACCTTTTAGTTGTTTTTAATAGTTTAGGGACTAAGTTGCTGAGAGATTGATAGTTTATGGACTAAATTGACAGATGAAAAATAGATTATGGACCTTTTAGTTATTTTTAATAGTATAGGGACTAAGTTGGTGAGAGAGTGATAGTTTAGAGACTAAATTAACTTATTACTCTACTATAGCAGATTAAGGTTGGTACTATAGCAGATTCAAGTGCCAATGGATCGAAAATGTTGTGTGAGAGCAACGTTAATGTAAGAGAGGAGAATATGTTTTGGGAACTTAACTCTATTGTTTTTGGTAATGGAAAAACATTAATATAAGGGGTTAAATTGCTAATAATAGACGCAATGAGAAAATTATACACTTTTTTTTTTTTGACAAAATGAGAATAGAAAGTGGATATGGATAGACCAATATGCTTTTGACAACTAAGTTGGGTAACTCTAACCCAATCACTTTGAATGGATAGTTAAGAATTTTCCAAAAAAAATGGTAGGGTTTAGCCCTAATAATTGCAACAGTCCAAATATCTTCTCCATCTCTCACCATGGCTCCACCATCACCACCATCAAATGCACAATCCTTGTTGGCCCCACCACCAACACCATCAAACAAGACAACGTTTTATGCTTTGCTTGGATTCTCTTTTCTTCATCTTCTTGTACTCGGAGCTTATCTTATTGTGCATGCTACAGGCCACACTCAGCTATTGGAGAAAGGCCGATATTTGGTCTACGCATTGTTGGTTATTGTCGAGCTGTGTTTCAGTGTTTCTTTCATCATAAAGATGCCGCGCCCGGGGGAAGGTTTGGCGATGGCATATTCCTCTCTAATGGTGTCCAATACCATAACATCAATATTGATGTTATATTTTGTTAATCCCTTCAGCTTTTTTGCAGCCAAGTATGTGTGGCTTCCTCTCACTGGGTATGTGGTAGGGTCTCTCAAGAAGGCTATTTGTTTTGATTTTGTTACAAAAAATCCTCATCTTTTTTCTGAGATTGAAGATTCAACTTCTTCGATTGAAGATTCCTCTTCTTCTTCCTCGTCATGATGCTAATGTCCATCCTACTCCTCCAACCCCTAAGAAGAATGGTGCCTGAACTCTGTTTGGTGTGAGTAGTATAATAAAACCCCACTTTTTTTTTATTATTATTATTAATACACTCCAATGCTCCCTTTATATGTTTAATAAAATTCATCATTAATGTTTCTTGTTTATTTATCTTTAATCATAGTGTCTCAAATCATAGTTGTAAACACATTTGATTTTTAATTTAGGGTTTCCGGTTGTGGTTTTGTGACTCAAAATTTCAAAAACTATAGTTAGTCTCTATTCATAGTATTGATTACCTCTTAGGATTATTGTTCATATTACTTATTGTTATTATTATTGTGATGTGATTTTTTTCCTTGAGTGGTTAAGACCAACATTTTAAATTGCGGTTCGCATCCGCAATTACGGCCGCAGTATTGCTGATTGCAATGTGATCTTAATTCACGTGTACGGCCGCATCGTAACCGCATTACAACCCGCAATTACGGTGTGATCTTAATTCACGTGTACGGCCGCATTGTAACCGCATTACAACCGTATCAGAAGCTGCATCAGACATTTTCGGCGATGTTTGTTCAAATTTTCTCACCAAAAAATAAAATTTATGAACTTCAAATCCTAATTTGTGTCAAATATAATGAAAAATCTTACTTTTAACAATCTCTTAACCGTATATTTCAAGAACATTCAAAATAATGTTTATGGAATAAATAATGTAGTTACATAGTAGTTTCATTTTATATAGCTTGTGAAATTTCAAAATGATTTCACGCCGCAACAGTCGCATTGCGTGTTGCAGCAACCACAATGACCGTATTCACAACAACCGCAACCGTTACCGCATCCACGGCCGCAATTTAAAACCTTGGTTAAGACTTAAATTGTAGAGCCCATAGTTATAGGCTTATCTGCATAACTGTTAACCTTTATTGACAAGACAGACAAAAGATTGCTTTTTTTAACCGAAATATCACGAAAACAACAAAAGACTCATGAATGTCAAAAACAACTACTACAAAATATTCTAATAAATTTAAACATAAATGACCGAAATACTGTGGATAAGTGTCAGCTCCAATTGCTTTCATAGTGTCTTCCAAGGTTTTAAGTTACGGTCGCAGATGCGGTTGTGGTCACGGATGTTGCGAATACGTTCATTGCGCGCAATGCGACTGTTGCGGCGTGAAATCATTTTGAAATTTCACAAGCTATATATATGAACTTCATAAATTGTTGAGAAAATTTAAATTGTTGTGGCCAACCTTGCAAAAAAGGAGGATACAGTAGCCAAGGTTTTAAATTGCGGATGCGGTTGCAGTTGCAGTTGTTGTGAATGCGGTCATTGCGGTTGCTGCACGCGCAATGCGGTTGTTGCGGCGTGAAATCATTTTGAAATTTCACAAGCTATATAAAATCAAACTACTATGTAACTACACTATTTATCCATCATTGCATAGTCTTAGTTTATTCTATAAACAATAATTTGAATGTATTTAAAATACACGGTTGAGAGATTGTTAAAAGTAAGATTTTTCATTAATTCGACATAATTAGGATTTGAAGTTCATAAATTTTACTTTTTGGTGAGAAAATTTGAAGGAACATCGCCAAAAACATCTGATGCGGCTTCCGATGCAGCTGTGATGCGGTTACGATGCGGCCGTATACGTGAATTAAGATCACACCGCAATTACGGTGTGATGCGGTTGCGGTACCGCATCAGCAATATTGAATCTGGGATATAGAAATCAAATCACAATCAGTCATGTTACCCATCATCATATTGAATTGAAACTGCATATTTGGTTGATTGTTACCCATCATCATTTTCTATAATAATAATAACTCAAAGAAAGAATAGACGTGAATGGATGAGTTAAGATTAAGAAGGTTTTATGTTTACACTAAACCAAGACCACACGCTATATATAATGGAGAGCATTGGAAAGTGGGTGTATGGAGAGCTCTAACGATTCAATTTTCATTTTCTTACTAACGGCATCTTCTATGTATTCTCGAACTATTCAAATGGGAATAAAGTATTATGGTCTAGGTGACTTGTTTGTTTGTAATAAAAGGGTTTGTCTAACATGTGGGTTGGTTTTTATGATTACCTGCATTTTGCAAAAGCCAACTCTAGCCAGATGCTAGATAAGATGCTGTAAGCATACGAGTACAACATTATCTGCTTTGTATTGCGCAGAAATTTTTATATCAAATTGTAGGAAGATTTAATTCGTTTTTATGCATCAAGCTTATGAGTCAATCCAAACCGCCCCTTGTTGTCCAAGTCTCTGAAAGTTCTGGAAGGTGGTGTATGAGTTTTATTTGAAACAAAAATATAACGTGATATATTTTTGTATTAAATCAAATATTGTTTTATTTTTAAAATAATCTAGGGCTGACTGCAATACTCCAGCCGTGTTTGTCTGAAAACATAGCTTGCACATCAAGACAATTGAAGACTATAAATACATGAAGACTCATACCTATTTTTCTCATGTAATCTAAACCATGTTTTACTAAAAGTGTAAGTTTTAGGGTTTAGAGTGTTTTGTTAATTGTGAGCAAGTTTAGGACTGAGTTTATTGAGTTTTAATTGTGAACTACTCCTAAGCTTTGAAGTACGGAGTTAGTGTGTGTGTTTCACTCAAAAGCTTTTAAGCGAGAGTGAAGTCTAGTTTCTTAGAAGGGTGTCTCCATCTCTTATCGTTATAAAGTTGACAGCAACACAATACGTTTTGTTAGAAGGAATTGAGACTGGGTCTCATATCTAGGAGGTTCCTAGGTAGGATTGCACGGGTAATGTCTAGGCGATAAGTCAAGTACCGGGTGTTGATCGAGGGCTTTGAACTAAAGTTATTATAGTGGATTCATTCGTGGATTGGTATCCCCCAGATTAGGTGACGTTGCATCGAACTGGGTTAACAAATAACTTGTGTTATTTCTCGTCCTGCACTTAATTTATTTTTAACTTGTCTATTGTGTTATGTACTGGTACGAGATGCTGTAGCACTACTAGAAAATTGGTCATTTGGGACGGATTTTTGGGACGGAATGGATTTTGTCTAAAGCAAAATTGCACTTTCAGACAAATTATGGACAAATTTCAAATTTGTCTAAAAGGTTGAGACGGATTTCAGACGAAATGGATATTATTGATTATTTTATAATTTTTTCATGATTTCCGTCCCAAATCTGTGTGAAATATTGGGACGGCTTTGGGACGGATCCATAATTTTGTGTGTTGTTACTTTTTTTAACTAGTTCCGTCCGAAATTCGTGTGAAATGTTGATATTAAATATATCACAAAAACTCATCACCGTTAGATAAGTCCCAAAATTATTGAGAGAGAAAAAAACTAGCCAACTTTGTGAGAGGGAAACATAAAAATTTAGCCAATTTTGTGAGAGGGAAACATTTTTCATTTTCTTTTGTTTTTACCTCCAAAATCCCAAATCAGACTTCTTTTCTAACTTTGTGACCTAAAAAAAAAACCCAAATTCCATTTCTCTCTTAGAATGAAAGAACCTAAATCAGACCGAGAACCCAAATCTCATTGCTCTCAAATCGTGTCGCTCAGTTCTCCGTAGCTCATCTTTACTGTTCACGTCTCTTTCGTCGTTCTCTACAGTCGCCGACCCAGCTCCCTTCTTTGCCGTAATCACTATCGTGTTGCTCAATTTGTTGTCCTCCATTCTTCGCAGCTCATCTTCGCTGTTCAGGTCTTGTCCTCCATTCTATCTATATTTGGTTGTTGTTTTGAGCTATTTAGTGTGTTTGATTTGGATTTGAAGAGAAAAAATAGAAAATAATAAGATTAAAAATAAGTGTGTTCAATTAATTAATTTTGCTTTGTTTGGTATAGGTATGGTAATGCTGGATTTGGTTGTATTATGTTGTTTTAGAGCTTTTGCTTGTCTTGGCCTTAAATTTCCATTGAAAATAGAAAAGGAATTTGGATATTTTGATCATTTGATAGTTGAAATGGGAAGAAATCCTTCTTCAAAAAAGAAATGGGAAGAAATCTCACTAGACTTTTCTATATTCTTTTATTATCTTACCAGTTTTTCAATTTTAGTTTCAAATATTGTTTGATAAAACTACTAAACAAATCTTTTTAGATTGTAGCTTAAACATTTATTGATGCTATGCTATGATAATGGTACTTCTCAAAGAATTAGTTGTTCTAGTTTCTGGTGTGTGGTATAATGTGGTGTCTGTTTTGGTTTGTTTTGGTTTTGTATCACTAGAGCTGTTATGTTTAGGTATTAGGGATGGAAATCAATTTATAATTGTAATGGTTAATTTGATAGTGTTTATTTAGAAGTGGAATTTTGTTTTTTTGTAACGTATGGACTTAGTTGTAGGTTTGATTTTTACTTATAAGACACTTAAGATTTCAATACTTCTTACATAAAACAGAATATGGAAATTCCTAAACATCGGAGGTGGATGTATAATAGGCTTCTTCCACGCCAGGGAGGAATACGAAGGGAATTTCTAGAAGGGGTTCAAGATTTTGTCGATCAAGCAATTGGGAGACCTCAATTTTTAATTGATGGTGGTACACTTAGGTGTCCATGCAAATACCATGGAAACAAATCTTTCCAAACTCCAGATGATGTTAAACTTGATTTGTACAAGCATGGTTTCATGCCAAGATATTGGCGTTGGGATTCACATGGGGAGAGTCCATTCACTCCAAGCAACAGAAATGCAGATGGAGGGAATGACGAGGGTACACATAGTCAGCCGCTAGATGTTGAACCACTAAGAAATGCATATGAATCTATGGTTATTGATGCTCTTGGCCCAGAGACTTATGCTCTACATCTGTAAGAGAAGAAGATCTGATTCAAATTGAGCATAACATACCAATTGTGTTATGTAAATTAGAACGTATTTTTCCTCTTGGGTTTTTTGACTCAATGGAACACTTACCAATTCATTTGTCATATGAAGCAAGGGTCGGGGGTCCAGTGCAATATAGATGGATGTATCCCTTTGAGAGGTACTACTTTAAAAGAAATATATGGATTTCTTCTTTTTTTTTTACAATAATATGGATTTATTCCTATGTAGTTCATTTATTTATTTTTGTCATGTGTGAAACTATGTTGTTTATGTACCAGGTATCTTCATCACCTTAAAAAGAAGGTTAAGAATAAGGCTCATGTTGAAGGATCTATAGTTGAGTCGTACCTTATTGAAGAAATTTCCCATTTTTGTACTTACTATTTTGAGCTAAATGTACAACCTTTCCCCACTGACATTCAATGAAAAGATTTTATGGTTGAAGAAGAGTCATTTTCCATTTTTAATTTGCCTGGTCGATTTGCTGGTCAATGCAAGACTCGGTTTTAACAGGATAAAGAATTTATTGCAGCCCTGAATCATATATTAATCAACTGTGATGAGATTCAACCATATATTGAGTAAGTTATTTTTAAAACCAAAGTGCTTCATTTGTTGATATAGTTTTGGTTGATCAGATGTAGTTTATTGAATGAATTCCATATCAATAATAGGATATTTGTGGAGACGTTGCGTGTGGTTGATCGCAACATAAGTGATGAACATGTTGATAAGTGCATTGAAGAAAACTTTGCAGTTTGGTTAAAGAATTATGTAAGTATATATTTTGAAATAGATTTGTATATATGTTATATTGTAGATGTATTTCTAGTAACATGCTTCCTGTTGAATGGTTTTATTTAGGTTGACAATCCTTCAAATAACGTGACAGATCCGAATATAAGTGCCTTGGCTTGGGGTCCTTTAAGAATTGTTAAAACCTGGCCAATTTATTGTGTGAATGGCTTCAAGTTTCATACCAAAACACATTCATTTGGAAAGGCTACTATGAATTGTGGTGTGTGTGTTACTGGTATACAGGTTATGGTGAATATGAAAATGATTTCTATGGTCAACTTGAAGAAATCATTCAAGTTGAGTATCCTGGATTACCATTGAAAAGAGTTGTCTTGTTCAAATGTGATTGGTTTGATCCTACAATTAATAGAGGGACTAGGGTGAATACACAATATGGCATCATACAGATACAGCACAATAGGCATTATAGAAAGTATGATCCATTTATTATTGCACAAAAGGCAACTCAAGTGTATTTTGCCCCACATCCAATAAAAACAAGGAACAATGCAGACTGGTGGTTTATAATTAAAACCAAAGCTAGGGGAGTGATTGAGAATCAAGAAATTTGTGACTTTGCATATCAAGAGGATTTTACTTATCAAAATTGTGGTGGCGTCTCAATTGATCTTGATTTACCTATTAATCTACAAGATATTGATAGGGGGTTTGATGAACTTGATGGATATGATGCTGATGGAGACCATGATAAACCCATTGATGAGTATGACTATGAGAATGATGATGATGATGATGAAGTGGAGATGGATAGTGATGAAGATGAAGAATTTAGTGATTTAATGATAATGAATAATAGGTATGTATCTTTTGATGTTGTGATGGTCTTCTATTTTTTGCAGAAAGCATATTTTGTGTATTTGAAGCTTTATACTTGATTAGTTCAAGAAAACTTATTTTGTGGTATTTGAAGCTTTATACTGATACTTGAAGCTTGACAAAGAATATCATCTTTATAGTTCAAGAAATCATATTATTTTTATTTGAAGCTTGATTCTTGTCTGGTTTTTGTTGTTTCAGATGTCAGGTAGAGGTTCAACAGAGGTGGGAGGACCATATCCTCTCGAGGTCAACGCTCATCTCCAATTTTTGAATGTGAAGATGGATTAAATGAGAAGTGTTCCCTCTAGTAGCAACAATAGTGATAATTTGTGGTCCTATTGTGTTGGTTTTCAGGGTCATAATGTTTTTAGCTATAGGGAGTGTGGTTGTCTATTAGGTGTTTTAGCTATTGGGTGGGAGTTTTATATAGTGTTGGGTTGATTTTGTTCTTCTGCTGGTTGTGACCGGTGTCTGGTGAATGTTACTTAATAATATTACAATTGAAGATTGTGGCTTCAGTGTTTGGTGAATGTTATTAAGCTTTATATATTATTTACATTTTAGTTGAAATATAATTAAAGAAATATTGTTTAAAAATTAAATGGATTTAACAAATCTGTCCAAAATCTGCCTGAAATGTATTTCTGTCTGAAATTCGTCCCAAACCTTTCCGTCTGAAATTCGTCCCAAAGCATATGAAAATAAGACAAACTTTGGTTGGAAATTTTGTCCCAAAGCTGTCTGATATCCGCCTGAAACACTTTCGGACGGAATTTGGGACGGAATTTAAAATTAGCAACGAGGGTTTTTCACACGGGAGGCAATCCGTCCGAACTCCGTCTAAAGATCAATTTCTGTCCGAACTTTGACCGAATTCCGTCTCTAATCCGTTTGAAATTCCGTCCGAAAACCCCAAATTTCTAGTAGTGTAGCATCTTTCGCAGCATCTTTCCACCAGTCTGCCAGAATTTTAATGTGCAACGCACGTGTGAAATAACCAAAAATAGTAATTATTTAATATAAAACAACAATTATTTATTAAAAAAATAAATATTTAATATGAAATGCTCAAGTTCTAATGCAAACTTACTATTTTGAATTTCTTAACATGTGCAAAGTTGCACATGATAAAAAAACCCATACTAAATAAAACCATATAAGTCATTAGGTTATGTTTAGTAGCTTGGACTTTGGGCAGTAGCATGAGGTTTTGAGTTTGATTCTCTACTTCGTTGTAAACAAAAAAAAAGTGATAATTCTTTGTGAGTTAATTCACGGCCGAACACTAGATTATTAGAAGAATAAAAAAAAACCATCACGTGGCTTATCTTCTTTAAGATAAATGTTATTTGAACAATTTTTTAGATAACAATTTGGGACAACTTTTTTATTTTTTTTATTGGACAAAAACAATAGAGAGAGAAAAAAGAATAGAGAAAATAAGAATTTATTGTACAAGATTTTTTCTTGAATTTATGTGGCTGAAGTTATTATACATAAGCCTGATACTTATGCACGGTGCATAAGTAAAGCACAACCACCAGATGTCATTTACACGTGTTACAATCTCAGTCTGTCAAAGGAATTGAACCTCAGCCTTCAGATTACGTGACACGTGTAATAATCACACTCTTTCACAGGAGCTAACGGATTCCGTCACCAAAATTAACGGAATTCTTCAAACGATTTTCACACGAGCTTATCAAACCTTCTCCGACGATCTCTGCCGCCGGAATCATCATCTCTGTCACCGATTGCATCATTCGCCGGAATCATCATCATCCAAATCATCATCACGGTCACCTATTCCATGATTCGCTGAAATCATCATCACCGAAATCGATTTCATCATTAATCGACATCGCCGGCAACATTACTTCAAACACAGTTCAAATCACAGTGATCACATTTGATTTGGAGGTTGTTTCATGAGTTTTTTTTCTACTGATTTTGATTATTATGTGTTTTTCAGTATTTGTTAAATCTGTGAATGGTTGTGGTTATTTATTGATTTGCATGAAGAGGTACAAGAATCACTAGTTTGGGTGTTTAAGAAATTGCTAGTCTGCTGATTTTATCAGAGGGAGGGTGTTTTTTTCTAATGGATTTATGTTTTTAACAATTTTTGCATGGAGGTCATTGATAAGCCATTTTTGCACTAGTAATGGTTTCAGGAGACAACACATTGAAACCATTTAAATAAATGAATTCAGTATAACTAGAGTATGGTAACTGAATTATTAATCATGTAATTAGTGTATTTTTTAGCATAATTACATGTTGTTCTTAAAAATTAACAGGTAGTGATAATTACTTGTTGTGTTGGTGCTATATATGAATGAAAAGTATATTGCCTTTTGCTATCTTGACAAATTTTGTGTATAATTGACAATTTTTTTATGACAGACTGTTGAACACATAAGTGTTGATCAATCGACTCTTTAGAGGCGTTTGTTTCGCAGCACTGCACGAGTGAGTAGCGTCAAGAAAATCTCTCTAGATACAAGATTAAGACGACAAGGCGAAACTTTTGGAGGAAAATCAAGGTAAATATAGAATGAAATAGTTAGAAGTTAGCTTATAAGACAAATTGTTGTGTGGACATTAATAGTTTGGTTGTGTCTGGAGAAATTTTCTGATCTATGAAGGATAGACGTCGGACTCAGCTTGACAAGTGAACATTGTCAATAATTTGAGAAAATGAATTAACTGAATATAATTACATGTGTCGGTGTTGTGTTGGTGTCTAATACTGACATATGTTGGACACCGGACATGTCTTCAACCAAAAGTGTCCGTGTTGTAGAGTACTTGATAGATGATAAAGGAAGAGTGGTCAATGCTACTAATAAAAAAATGCTACTAATTAAACTGTATGTTATGTTCAGTCAAGATGGTAACTGGTAAGGTTCATAGAGTTCTTTGTCTAGATGGGAACTAGAGTCATACTTAAAAAGAGTTGTTGATAAAGGCATATACTCCTATTTGTTCTCAAAATTTTGTGATCTAGATGATAAAGTAATGGTACATGGACTCTTGACAAATATGTAGAACATAGCATGTAGATGAAATTGGACTCTGCACTGATGCAGAAAGGTATCACATTCTCTATGTTTGCAAGCTTCTATACAGGGCAATGAACTGCTGCTTTACTCATTGGTGATGCATATTACTATTATTCAATTAATTGTAATGTTGATGAATTTTTGGGTTGTATGTCTTCATATTAGTGGATTAATTCTAATGTATCATTATCAGCATCATCATCATTATTGTCATCTGCTTTAAATTAAATGCAACCATTATTATTGTTAAATGGTTTCCAGATGTGCAACAGTACAACCATTAAGACTGTTCAATGGTTTAAAGAACAACGCTTGTGTATGTAAATGGTATTTTAAGTATACTACTGCATGCATGTTACTTTGCTTGGTGTTTTCAGTGGTTAATTTAATGTTAAATGATTGTCGTTTATAGGGGATTGTTTCTGTTTTCAATGGATTTGACATCAACTTCATCTGGAATTGCCCAAATGCCTGTTGTTGATAGTTCAGACACACTTGCTGATAGTTTGCAATGCTACTCTCCTACTAAAAAAGAAACTTGGGAGTCTCTTGCTTTTAAATCGGTTGAAGAGGTTGAAAAATTTTATGGTGATTATGCACTTAAAAGTGGGTTTTCAATTCGGATTTTGTTGAAATCAAGAAACAATTCACAGAATCAGCCAACTGATAAAATACACTATCTACGATATGGATGTAACAAACAAGGTTACAAGAAAGGAAGTTTGCTTGATCCGAAGAACAAGCCAAAATCAGAGAGTCCGGTTGTGGTTGAATTTGAGAAAGTAAAAGAAAAACCTGAGGAAAGGGTTGGTTGTACAGCTGCCATATTTTTGAAGTTGGATGAAACTCTGAATGTCTTTAAGATATACAAATGGGATGTGCCCCATTGTCATCCGTTACATAAACCGGAACATGGATGTTACTTGAGATCATTCAGACAAGTCAATGAAGTGCAAGGACAGCTTGCTGTAATAAATTCGAAAGCCGGGATGTCGATGAGAACTTCTTATGAAGTCATGGGTCAGGGAGTTGGAGGAACAGATAACTTGCCTTTTCGATTTTCGGATTTAAAGAATTATCTGATGACAAATCGGCAAAAAGAGATGCTAGTTGGTGAGGCAACCGTGATTCAAGATTTTTTTAGAAATGAAGCTCTGTCGAAACCATCCTTTTATTATGATATTCAAGTTGATGCTGCGGAAGATATAGCTAGTATTTTTTGGGCAGATGGGATTATGCAGCTTGATTATGCCTTATTTGGTGATGTTATAAGCTTTGATACAACTTACCGAACCAATAATCAGTATCGCCCTTTAGGTTAGTTTTTTGAACTTCTATCAGGTTTTGAAATTACTGGTTTGATATCATTATGTTATGCACTGTGTTGCCATGAATAGTATAGGTAATTTGAACTTATTGAAACCATTTAGCCACAGTTATGGTTTCATTGTATAACATGTTTAAACCATTTGACCACTCTAATGGTTTCTAGCAGAATAATATATGAATAGTAGTTCCATCATTGTTTTCATCTAACCAAATTTGTACCTTATGAGATTTGTAGTCTTGTGATGTTATCAGAGGTGTTTTTCTTATATATTTCTTATAATTTCTAATGTAGGTCATTGGTAAACCATTTAGCCACAGTTATGGTTTCATTGTATAACATGTTTAAACCATTTGACCACTCTAATGGTTTTGCTATACTGTAACTTTGATATATGCTTTTTTTTTGTTCTGATTTGGTTCATTTTTACATTTCAGCTGCATTCATGGGCTTTGACAATCATCGTACAAGTGTGTTATTTGGCGCTGCCCTGTTGTATGACGAGACTGCAGCAACTTTTGACTGGTTGTTTACAACATTTTTGAAATGTATGTCCAATAAAAAACCACAATCGATATACACGGATCAGGCGACTGCATTGTTGAAGTCAGTTCCAAATATTTTTGAAGGTGTTTTTCATGGACTTTTCTCATGGCATATGGCAGAGAATGCAAAGAAGAATCTCGGGTCTCGTGCAAATAGTGCTTTTTTTGATGAGTTGAATATTTTGATTTCAAATGTTGAGACTGAATCAGATTTTGATTACAATTGGGATCAGATGATGAAAACCTGTTTTGATGGAAGGCCAACTGCAGACTTTAAGTGGCTTGTTCAAACTTACAGGAATCGTATGCATTGGTCTTCAGCTTGGGTCAAATCTCATTTTACTGCTGGTTTGAAAACAACTCAATTAAGTGAGTCCTTCAATGCCTTTCTCCGTCGTTTTCTGCAGCCTGATCATTCACTTGTTATATTCTTCAATCATTTTAATATTATGGTCCAGAGAATGAGGGATAATCATACTGAGTTAGACTTTAAGGCTGCAAACACTAGAGCAAAAAACAATTATCCCAACAGTCAACTGATGCGGTCAGTTGTAAACAAATACACCCCAACTTGCTTTGCATTCATTCATAGGCAGTATGATTTTTCTTTCAAATACTTTTATGAAGAGGTCACACCCTAAGTTTCTGCATTTGATAAGGTTTTCAAAGTTTTTACAATTGTACATGTTGATGAACCTGAGGAAGTAGATGGTGTTAATTATATGATGCTTGTAATGATGGGCCTTCAAACCGTGATGTTTTGGATGAAGAAGTTGCTGAAAACCTTTCCCCAAACTTTGAAAAGCATGATCGACTTGATGAACGGCTTGTGACAATTGATATTAGGGCCAAACGTATTAGCTGCACATGCCGTATGTTTGAGAACAGGGGTTTCTTGTGTCGACATGTTTTCAAAATATTGGAGTTTTTAGGTGGTTCTGTGCAATATCATGGTTTGAAGACAATACCTGCAGAATATGTGTTAAAGCGTTGGTGTAGAGATGTGCGTCAGTCTGTTAAATCTACTATCAATGTTGCCACTGAAGGCGCGACTCAAGCACAACAATATCAACAAATTTGTGCTGTTACAGTTAAGCTTTGTACACGTGTTTGTGCAGATCCTGAGGCTTCTCAAATTTTTCTTAATGGTGTTCTTGAAGCTGGGAGAAAGGCAGAGGAGTTGCTTACTTCGAAAGGTATTCATACAGTTCAATCTTCCGTGACGCCATCTAAGTCATCTTCCGTTACGCCATCTAAGTCTTGCAATACAGCAGCTGTCAGTGAAGCATCTGATGCTCAAAAGTCGACTGGTCCAAAGTTCAAAAAAAGACCAAATCCAATTAGATCAAAGAAACGACTTAAAAGTGATTATGAATTGGCTAGAGAACACCAGAAATTCCTTATACACCGGAAGAGAAAACAGAGAGGGGCTGAGGATTTAAAGGGGAAAGAGGCTGCTGATTGATATATTTACATGTTATAATTTTGTATTAGACTTTGTTACAAAAGCATTAGACTTGTATTAATCGTACTTGGTCATTTCATGTTTTTTGTTGGTATTATAATAACCATCGTCTATATTTTAACTACACTGAAACCATTAAGTACATCAAATGGTTCCCCAATATTATACAGCGAAACCATTGTTATTGCTAAATGGTTTCAATAACCATCGACTATATTTTATTGGAAACCATACTATAAGTTTATTGCTAAGAGATATTTGATTATTATGTTACTTTTAAATTTTATTGTTCAATGACATACTGTAAGTTACATCACAGCTTCCTAATATAATGGTTATATTGCTAATAGTTGTCTGCAACCATTAAGTACATCAAATGGTTTCGTAGGCCAACTGTCTGGAACCATTCATTGGGCAGAATGGTTTCGTAGGCCAAAGAAGATTAAATAAATTAAGGCAGAAGACACGCCCAAGGAGGAAGAATACAGTCTGATACACTAGTACATATATAATCGAGCTAACTCGTGAATCAAACGAATTGAACTATATATAATTTAAGTTTAGCTCAAATTTGACTTATTTGATTCATAAATCAAATTCAATGAATCAATGAGTCTATTCAACACACTTGTTTAAACTAATCTTAAAAAAACTTGACGTTCCACTAATTAACTTTTACCCATTAATCTTAGCTTGTTTCATATTGCTCAATGACATACTCTAAGTTACATCACAGCTTCCAAATAATTGTCTGCAACCATTAAGTACATCAAATGGTTTTGTAGGATAACTGTATGGAACCATTCATTGGGCAGAATGGTTTACAAACTACACTGTCATTTGTGTATATTATATGGTACGAATAACGCAGAGATTGATTAATTGCATATTTATTAACTTATGTTCTTATTATTTGATTAAGTAGTTATGTAATTAACTTAATATTTGCTGCCATCTTGCTATCCATTTGAAAATTCCTAAACTACAAAATACAAAGATAATGGATTTATTCTTGATTTCAGGTGTTTGCACATGTGATTAGTTAAAGGTAAAATAGAGTTGAATGCTAGTTGAATGCTGGAATCATTACGTTTTAAATAAGAAGTGTATCTACTTCGTCGACAACGCTCCGGATACCATAAAGTTTAAATAAGAAGTTAATCATAGCATCAACATAAACAACTAAATTTTACCATACAAAGTAAAATTCATTAAAACTAAAATGTTATGTAAACAAATATTAAAATGTTTAAAACATCCTAAACCCTGTTGCCAAATGGTTTCTTTGTACAACAGCTTGAAACCATTTAATACCACTAATGGTTTCTAACCATTTTACAGAGAAGCATCAAACCATTTTACAAATTGTAGTGCTTAACCATCAAGTTGCTTCTTTGTCAAAAAAAAAAACCATCAATTGCATCCTTCAGCACTTGTTCTTTTCTGGAATTGCTAGAGTTGGTTAATATAGCTGAACATAGATCAATGCGGAGATCCATAATTTTTGCAATCTTTCCATTGTCCCCATGTTTCCTAAGTTTGGACCAACCTTTGAAAGATTGCATTTCACCACCCCATTCATCAAGAAACTTCATGCAAAACACTCCACAATTGTCTGAATCAACTTGAGTAGGCACCTTTGGTGTATCCCAATTGAATGTGGTGAATTGGAAAGGCATTTTGATTTTCCATAACTTATATAATTCTGTCACAAATGCTTCCACCTCATTCAGCCAAACATCAAACATCTGTTTGTATAAGCTAGGTTCACCATTTGGTAACTGCAATTTCTCTCCTCCCCCCGTCAAGCTGTTTAGGAATTCAAATTTGTGGCTTTTAAAATTGACGACAAAGCAGACATAATGGCTTCCTGGATTGCCAGCTATTGCTGGTGTCATGATCTGTTCCATCATGTCAAACATATTATTAAAATTAAAATAAAACGATGTCTAAAATCATATTACTAAACTAAATTTATCATACTTAAATCATCATATCAAACATATTACAAATTAATGAAACCATTTTACAAGAGTAATGGTTTCAGTGTACAAATCCAGAAACAATGATAGATTATGTAGATTACTGATTTTCAACAATGTGAAAGTCAGATTCTTTCTTCATACACCAACTCACATGTTAGAGACTCAACAATGAACATATAAAAAAGTCAAATTGTTATTAGCCTATGATGGATTTTTACACTGAAACCATTATTCTTGATAAATGGTTTCATTAATTTGCACACTGAAACCATTACTCTTGATAAATGGTTTCAGTTATATATATATACACTTGTATTGAAATAGCATTAGTTGAAACCTACTAAAGGATGGTCTCCCAACATGCAGATTACTGATTATGCATTTATACTTAATGTATTAACAAATTAATCAAACAGTACAAAATTGATTTACTTACGTATTCTAGCTTTGTAGGGTCAATGGCCTTCCAATCCATGTACTTAAAATTTTTCAGTCTGTCAACGAATCTCCAGTGCGCAATTGATTTAGTTACAGGAGGCATTCTTTCCATGTCAAACTGGTTATATAAAATGAGTAAAATCAATAAGATTATGTAAAAGTATTGAAATTGTTAATATTAAAGGGATATAATACATACATAATTAACCAATGGTGTCACTAGTCTTGTCATGTTGTCCTGCTGATTCCAATTTAAACAATTAACCCAACTGTTTATGACAAAGCATGATACCCATTCATCTTTTTGAAGTGTCCAGAAGTCAGCCCTTTGTAGAGAATACAAATGAGCCTTGTTGTCTGAGCAGTACATAATGTGATCCCTATACAATAATTAAGTATAAGTATTTAGGATAAGCAAACAAACTACTAGAACAATCTTAAGCAAAGATCTTGAAACCATTTACCAATTACCAATGGTTTCAGTGTATAACATCTTGAAACCATTTAATATTAGTAATGGTTTCACCCATTTAAGAATACTAATAATTGAGAAATATCATGTTCAACTTTTTACTACTGTAGGGAAACTTCTTGGAAACCATTCATTGCGAAAAATGGTTTTGAATTCACAAACAACCAAGATAATAATTTTGTTCAAAACAACAGCTTAAAAACCAAATAAAACAACCATTTTCACTTACTTATCAAGCTCCGGGTTCCAAGCATATGTTGATAATTTTTTCTGCAACTCCGTTGCAGCAGACTTGTGGACAGCGTCATCATATGGGCTTGCAAGGTATTTCGATTTCTTCACCGCCCGTCGACGCTCAGGATATGTATTATCAGAATAAAGCATATTATGCTTTTTTCTTTTCTTTGGAGTGACATTGTCCAAGTCAATTATTTCATCTGGCTTTATTGACTTTAATGGAGTTGCACTGTGAAATAATATTACATAATAGTGTTAATTTTTGCAAAATTCAAATAATATTACAATTATCACACTGTTTGATTCTTACTTTATGACTACATTCGAGTCAGATTTTGTAGGGTTCTCCTGATGCATCGCATCTGGTACCAACACTAGCTCAGAATCTGTTTCCTGTGGCACTGAATCTTTTTTCACTAAATCATCGTTATTCAACCTGAAACCATTAAAAATGATTTTAGTTTTCAAACATCGCATATCAAAACCATTGATAAACGCTTTTAAAGTTATGGTTTAAGATGTTAGATTAATATCTTTCCTTTAAATATCTTCAAAGTTATTATAGTTTTAAGAATCACAAATAAAAACCATTAAAAGACATCATATATATTCATTTTTACTCTGCATATGAAGCTTCAGCCCCATCAAAAAATTTTGGAAACTTGGAGATAGTTTCCTGGGTAACTGAATATGTTCCTTGTGACACTGAATGATTTTTATCGAACCTGAAACCCTTAAACATCATTTTGTTTGTCAGAAATCACATATCAAAACTATTGGCAAACACTTTTAAAGTTATTGTTTAAGATGTTAAACTAATATGTTTCCTTTAAATAGAGACATCATACATATTCATTGCTTACCCTGCGTTTGAAGCTTCAGCCCCATCAAAAAACTCCGGAAACTTCATGATAGTTTCCTGTGTTAATGTGAGTCCAACATTGTTTGTTTTCGGTGTCATTGTCAGCTTCACTGAATCGTCAATGATTTTGGTTGCTGCCTTAACTGAATCATCAATCATCTTGGTAATGATCTCATCTTCTTCATCATTGTCATCCTCATCAATTATTACGGCATTGATCTCATCCTTTTCATCATTGTCATCTTCATCAATGCTTTTGGCATTGATCTCATCTTCTGCATCATTGTCATTATTCAACCTGAAACCATTGATGTGATTTGTTTTAGCACTTGACATAAAAAGTTAAACTAATGCTTCAACATTGATTTTTGACAAAGCGATATTGACTAAATGCAGTACCATTCATCATTGTGCTTGTCTGCATCATTGTCTTTATTGGAACTGTTATTCTTTTCAGTTTCAGCCCGGGCTTCCATTGAATTGTCCTTGTCAGTTTTTGTTTCTTCTGGGACTGCATCTTTTTTCCCAGAAGTTCCGACAGTTGCCTCAGCTATTCGTCGTTCCAATGTTGCTGCGGATCTAGTATAGATATTTATACAAGACCTACAGTGATTAAGATACATTTCTGCCTGCAAGGACAATCACTTATGGTTTCAGTTATAATATTTATGTTAAATTTAATATGAATATTTTGTTGGAAACCATAAGAGGGCTATTTTGGTTTCAGACACAACACAAGTGAAACCATTAAGACACACTTTATGTTGCAGTTATAATATTTTATGTTAAATTTAATATGAATATTTTGTTGGAAACCATAAGAGGGCTATTGTGGTTTCAGACACAACACAAGTGAAACCATTAAGACACACTTCTGGTCTCAGTTATAATAAGTTTATGTTAAATTAGGATTCGAAAAGAAAAGACGGTACATGAGTATCGATAATTCACGATTTTCACCATTAAATAGGATTTGGTATACAAATATCGATAAAAACTTAAACTAAATAATCCAAACATAAGAACAATAACAATTACCTTAGACAGTGGGCATGTGTCTGCATCAAAACACAGTACAAGCGGACCTTCTGCGGGTCTGTACAGACTTGTTACCCCGGCTGTCAATCCATTTTCAATCCCCATGATATCATGGATCTTGGCAAGTTCCTGGTTTGCCGCCTTGACATCCCAATCACGAAGGGATGGCCGCTTGTATTTGCCCGTCAAAAATGGGCTTCGTTTCCCCATTTTATCCATGTAGTTAATCTGCAACAATTAGTTAATATTGCCTCAAATTGGGAAACATGACACATTCAATTCAAAAGGAATATACATATAGGAATGAAGGCAAGTATGTGTTGATTGTATAAATATTGCTCAAATGAAAGACAAGCTCAAAAGTAAATGAATAAATATGCATGTGACAAGTATGTGTTGATTGTATTAAGAATAAAAGACATAAATGAGATATGAAATATGAATATTTATTGGAAACCATAAGAGGACTATTTTGGTTACAGATATAAAACTAGAGAAACCATTAAACCACACTCATGGTTTCAGTTATAAGATTGTGTTGGATAAAATATGAATAAGTATGTGTTTGTAAAATTGACTTTTAATTCAAATCATTGAGTGGACATCATTACCATTAGGAAGTGGAAATCTGCTAATGGATTTAAAACTCCTGGAGATTGCAGGCCTTTTTTCATATAGTCTAGAACATGTGAGCACCAGTTATATGAAGATACACCGGCTGGATCTTCTAAAATATCTGCATACTGCAGTGACACATTGCCTTTATTAGTCGGGCACAAAATGTTATGAATGATGAAACAAATTATACCCTTCACCCATGTTTTAGGTTTTTCTGTAGTCTTCAGTATCCTTTCTAATTTAGCAACCTTCACAACTGGAGAATAATCTCCAGTCAATCCCAATTCCTTCCTTAGCCTTCTAATTGCTCCATCAGAGCAAAGATTAGTGTCTATCTTCTTTCCAGCCATTGGAAGTTCATAGACTCTATGCACATCATCCTCTTTCAACTCTAGGACCTCCGTATCGCTCAATCTTATCCACATATGTTCCTTTTCAAATCTTCTGACAACCCAATCGATAAAAAAGGTGTGGATCCTTGTCCAGTTACAGATATGTAGCATCCCTCCAAAGCCACAGTTGTTTAGTTGGTCAATTATTTCGTCTCTCCTTTTTTTGACATGTACTGAATGCATAAGGTCATAGACCTTAGGTACACTCATCTTATGCCTCAGTCTTGCATCTGCATCAGAATCTTTCTTCACCATATCTTGTTTCACATTTTCAACAGCACAAGAAACTTTCTTACCATTCCTTTCATTTTCATCATCCGAACTTGTCTCATCGGAATCTTGTGCCTCTATTTGTGGTTTCTTATTACGACCACGAGAAGCAATGCTTTCATCACCCTTTTTATGTTCCTTCTTTTTTTTATTCTTCTTTTCATTATCTTTTGCATCTCCTGTTTTTCGCTTATGTTTTTGACCACCACTGGATGATGAATCGGTGTCATTCCTTTTATCCTCATCTGACGGTGTCAGCCCGATACTGAAGGATGGCAATTCCTGTACGTTCTTTGATTTTTTCACCTAGATCAAAGGAAACTAGTAAGTATGGTTTCATATGGCAGATAATAAGTTAAATTCTCTACTTTTTTCATATCACTACATAAACTAGTAAGAATTCTTTCATGGAAACCACAAGAGGGCTACTTTGGTTTCAGATACACTAAAAGTGTACAATTATACTTTTTCAAAGCAACCAATTATCACAAAGAGACACTGATCAATTCTTTTTCAAAACAACCAAACTAAACAAAACCATCTCTATTTTTTCATATCACTACATAAACTAGTAAGAATTCTTTCATGGGAACCACAAGAGGGCTACTTTGGTTTCAGATACACTAAAAGTGTACAATTATACTTTTTCAAAGCAACCAATTATCACAAAGAGACACTGATCAATTCTTTTTCAAAACAACCAAACTAAACAAAACCATCTCTACTTTTTTCATATCACTACATAAACTAGTAAGAATTCTTTCATGGAAACCACAAGAGGGCTACTTTGGTTTCAGATACACTAAAAGTGTACAATTATACTTTTTCAAAGCAACCAATTATCACAAAGAGACACTGATCAATTCTTTTTCAAAACAACCAAACTAAACAAAACCATCTCTACTTTTAGTTTCATCAATTCTTTTTCAAAACAACCAAACTAAACAAAACCATTTCAGATTATGATTTTCCCCAAATTGGAATTTAGGTTACACCAATGCAATTACTTTCCAAACAAAACAAAAGCATTTTCCAACTAACAGTTACACTTGCAAAAGCATTAGGGAAGTTCAAACCTGTCTCGTTTTCTTCATTTTGCTTTTTGCAAGTGAATCGTTGATGATGATCCTTTACTTGCGTGTAAGAAATCAACAGTAATTGGTTTTGAAGATTGATTTCGGTGACAGTGATGATGAAGGAGTGAACTCTGATGGAAATGATTGTAGATTTCAGTGACGGTGATGATGAATGTAGCTTCCGGTGATGATGTTGATTCCGGCGATGGTGATGATGAACGATTGTTGTTGGTTTTGGACAGAAAAATGTTAGTTTCGAGATAACCGTTACTTTTGGAGTTAACGTCATTAGTGGGAAGCGGTTGTATGAAGGAATGGGTTGGGCTAGGCGTGTTGGGCTCGGCTAGTGGGCTGGACTTATGCAACGTGCATAAGTATTTGTTTATGTATAATAACCGGACCCAATTTATGTTACTTTTGTATTTTTGGCTCTGATGTATAAGACTCTGCTCTTCCATTACAACTGTATTGTTGGACGGTGGCAAATTACATACTAAGTGAACACTCCGGTACACGTATTATGTGGACATGTATCGGTACATCGCTGACGTGTATAATTTTAATCGGTCCACTTGTGATGACAATTTAACATGTCATTTCAAGACTTATTTAAACATGATTTTCCTAAATTACAATTTCAATTTACAAAAATTTCAATATGACACCCAAAAATAATTGTAATTTAAAAATCTTAAAACATGTTTAAGTAATTTCAAAAGAAGATCAAAACTTTTGTCCCTGAAATATTTCCTTCTCTCTCGTGTTCTATCTTTTCTGTTCTGTTCTTCAATTTTGGCCTCATCTCGGCGGCGGCGCCTCTCTCCACGGAGTCGTTCTTCTTTCATCATCTTCCACCACTGAAATAATGCTTTTAGGGTTTTTTTTTTGTTTTTTGTCTCTCTTCTTTGTTCTTTAATCTTCTATTTTAGGTTTTATCTTCCACAGCCGAAATAATGCTTTTTAGGTTTTTTCTCCTCTCTCTTGTTGTACTTTAATCTTCTATTTTTAGGGTTTTTCAACGTTCGGGGAAATTAGTCTTCTTCTATCTTCTTAATTTAACTTGGTTTTGTAAAGGGAAGCTTCACCGCATCACATGCACTCACCGAAATCACATGTGTTATGATACGATGCAACTGTCATCCTTGATTCTTTTATCTTTGCCATGCTTTTTAATTTTTAATGTTTTGGGGCATGTAGCTATATAATTTTCCACAGGCTCCACTGCTTGATGGACTGTGAATTTCACATATTTCACATTCTAATAAATATTAATTCTAATGTTACTGTCAATGATCTTACAGGGGACGAGAAGGGCTGGATACGTGCACCGCAATCCCAAGGTGCGTACAATATTATTGTCAATGATCTTATGTTGGATGACATTAAACAATGGGATAGTGATAAAATTATGCAGTGGTACGGTTTTCTAATGATGCAGCAAAGGATATTCTGGAAGTACCGCTAATTGATGTGGTGAAGGAGGATAGTATGGTGTAGAGGGAAGAACAACAAAGCCAGTATTCTTTTAGAACGGGATATAGATTACTGATGCGGGAAAGTGGAGAAAAATGTAACAGGAATGTTAGAGGGCATTGGAGCAGTTTATGGAAAATTAGTGCGCCACCAAATACTAAACATTTGCTTTGGCGAATTGGTTGCGACTGTCTCCCTACACGAGTTAGACTCCGTCAACATTATGTTCAATGTCCCTCCGTCTGTCAGCTGTGAGGATCTAGGAAGCACCGACACTTCTCAGTGTCCGACACCGACACTTATAATTACACTAAATTATGTTATTTTTTCAAATTTTTATCGGTGTCGACGTGTCAGTGTCCGTGTCGTGTCCGGTGTCCGTGTCTGTGTCCGTGCTACATAGGTGAGGATCAAGTAGAAGAATGTAGACAAAGTTGGGCAGCAACTGAGTTAAGCACAATGTCATACCCCAAATTTTGTCCGTCTTTTACTATCAAATGGATTGTTTTTCGTATTTATTTTCAAATATGTGAATTAGTCAATTTGGTGGTTAAAAGGTTGTTCAAAGAGTTTCAAGTGTGAGCGAGGTTGCATGTTCGAGTTCCACTAATGTCTTTTTTATAAATAATTGTGGTGATGTTACAGTGGTTGGAGTGATGATGATTTTGTGATGGAAGTGTTTACTGTGGTGGTTTTGATTTGGAATGGTGTAGGGAGATGATGGTTGCAATGAATGTTGAGGGAGGAGCTGCTTTTTTTTTTGTGGTCTTTTTTGTTATCCGTCTCCTCTCTGCTTTTTAGCGTGTAATCTCCTCCTCCTTTTCCTGATTTTTCTTATCTGTGATTTATACCCAAAGGATTAAAGTTTGGTTCATCAAGAAAGATAAAAGACAGCCCCTTTAAATTCCCTTCAATTTCATTGATTAATTTGGCTTGAATTGAAAGTAAAATGAAAAGGGAAGCTTGAATCAAGAATGGATATGGATGCCACCGCAAGCTGTGTTGTTGCTGACTGCATGTTGTTATTGTTGCCTTTTATTTGCTTTTTTTGTTTGATTTTTGTTACTAATAATAATAATAATAACAATAATGATAGTAATAAAAAAAAATAAACACTAAACATATTTTTTTTATTTTTTCCAAGAGTTACTAAAAAAACTTTA